>NW_026691537.1:0-81373 GCF_020826845.1 Diceros bicornis minor
CCTCCTTTGGAGAAAGCAGGCAAGCCGAGCCAGGCTTGCAGTGGCCCTGGCGTGACACCTGCCACCTCAGGCAGAGGGCCTCCCACGTGCCCTCCATGGCGGGTTTCTCCCCGGAGCCGTGGCCTGGGCACTAGGAAGGCCGGGCCTCCCCGACTCCCGGGAGGAGGGGCTAGCCCACTTGCGCCCTGGCCCCCAAACCCTCTGGTGCCATCTGCCTGTCTCGGCACTTCTGACTCCACAGAGCCTTTCCTACATCTGGGCTGCCTGCCGTGGCAAAGTGCAGGCGTGGGGGTGAGGCCATGGCTTTGTCTTTCCAGGAAAAAATGAGCCCCTGCCGAAGCAGCAGGCCCAGGCAGAGCCTTGAGCTTGAAGCCCAGTAGGTCTGTGGCCCTCAGGGCCAGAGCCATGCTTTCAAGGCAGGGAAGCGGCCTGCAAGCTGAGTGGGAGTGGGGGAGGGGAGGGAGACAGCTGAAGCCGAGTCCAGAAGGGCGGCGATGGAAGAGCTGCAGCTGGGTCAGAGCCTGGAGGGAGGGCGGGGCCTTCACTGAGGACCCCCCCCCCCAGGCCAGCCATAGGCCCCGGCGGTCGCCGGTCGCGCATGCGCCCTTGGCCTGTGCGGTGTGTGGGGGGTTGAACCCAAGCCCGCAGGGCTCCCGGAGCGGCCAGAGAAAGAAGGGCCCATGGAGAGGTAGGCGAGGTGGGCAGGGGGCGCCACCTTACTCTCCTCAGCTCCCTGAGGGAGAGAGAGAGAGACAGAGACAGAGAGAGAGATCCCTGACCTCTGAGTCTCTGCCTCCACCGCTGGCTGGTGCCAACTCA
Organism: Diceros bicornis minor; assembly: GCF_020826845.1. NCBI lineage: Eukaryota > Metazoa > Chordata > Mammalia > Perissodactyla > Rhinocerotidae > Diceros > Diceros bicornis. The sequence continues at coordinate 820 of NW_026691537.1, forward strand.
CGCGCCATCCCACTTCCAGCCATCACCCCCACGCCTGCCCCGGGGCCAGCCCCACACAGAGAGGCCGGTTGGTTCCTGCTCACCTCTGTGCCGTCCCTTCCCGACCTGACCCCAGTGCAGGGGATAAGCTTCAGACAAGTCTTTCCATGTCCCTCTGCATAGACAAGACTTCCTCCCTCTCCCATTCCACAGGCCCACCCGGGGACATCCACCTTTGTCATTAGCTCAGGAGAGGATGCAAGATGAGAATCTCTGCTATTGTGTGGGGAGACTCAGTTTCCCGGGTTTCCCCCATGGACACACTGTTCTTCAGCTGGGTCTGATTTTCTCCAGACAAGCTGTCTTGGGAAGGATTTGGCCAGCCCTAAGAACCTGAAGGGAAAGGGCGGAGGGGGGTTCTCTCTCTGCCCCCGACAGCCCCGAGCTGGGTCGGTCCCTCAGACCTGGCCAGGGGCAGCCCATCCCCCGGCGCCCTTCCCCGGGGCATCCAAGGGCAGGCTCGGCGCCAGCCCCACCCCGCTCGCCACTGCCCGACCATCGTCCTCCCTCGGGGGGCCTGGGCAGGACAGGGACCCGGCTGTGGGAGGCCTCCAGATCTCAGGCCTGGCACACCGTTTAGCAGGCTGCTTCCTCCTCTGACGGGGGGCCCAGCACACGCCCCAGGAGACTTGGCAGCCGCCCCCAGGGCTCTAGCCTCTGGAACTCGTCCCCTTGGAAGGGGCCTGGCCCAGGTGCCAGGTTCGGCTGGTCGGCCAGCCTCCTTTGGAGGAAAGCAGGCAAGCCGAGCCAGGCTTGCAGTGGCCCTGGCGTGACACCTGCCACCTCAGGCAGAGGGCCTCCCGCGTGCCCTCCATGGCGGGTTTCTCCCCGGAGCCGTGGCCTGGGCACTAGGAAGGCCGGCCTCCCCGACTCCCGGGAGGAGGGGCTAGCCCACTTGCGGCCCTGGCCCCCAAACCCTCTGGTGCCATCTGCCTGTCTCGGCACTTCTGACTCCACAGAGCCTTTCCTACATCTGGGCTGCCTGCCGTGGCAAAGTGCAGGCGTGGGGTGAGGCCATGGCTTTGTCTTTCCAGGAAAAAATGAGCCCCTGGCCGAAGCAGCAGGCCCAGGCAGAGCCTTGAGCTTGAAGCCCAGTAGGTCTGTGGCCCTCAGGGCCAGAGCCATGCTTTCAAGGCAGGGAAGCGGCCTGCAAGCTGAGTGGGAGTGGGGGAGGGGAGGGAGACAGCTGAAGCCGAGTCCAGAAGGGCGGCGATGGAAGAGCTGCAGCTGGGTCAGAGCCTGGAGGGAGGGCAGGGACTTCACTGAGGACCCCCCCGCCCCCCGAGGCCAGCCTAGGCCCCGGCGGTCGCGCATGCGCCCTTGGCCTGTGCGGTGTGTGGGGGGTTGAACCCAAGCCCGCAGGGCTCCCGGAGCGGCCAGAGAAAGAAGGGCCCATGGAGAGGTAGGCGAGGTGGGCAGGGGGCGCCACCTTACTCTCCTCAGCTCCCTGAGGGAGAGAGAGAGAGACAGAGACAGAGAGAGAGAGATCCCTGACCTCTGAGTCTCTGCCTCCACCGCTGGCTGGTGCCAACTCACGCGCCATCCCACTTCCAGCCATCACCCCCACGCCTGCCCCGGGGCCAGCCCCACCACAGAGAGGCCGGTGGGTTCCTGCTCACCTCTGTGCCGTCCCTTCCCGACCTGACCCCAGTGCAGGGGATAAGCTTCAGACAAGTCTTTCCATGTCCCTCTGCATGACAATAGACTTCCTCCCCTCTCCCATTCCACAGGCCCACCCACCCGGGACATCCACCTTTGTCATTAGCTCAGGAGAGGATGCAAGATGAGAATCTCTGCTATTGTGTGGGGAGACTCAGTTTCCCGGGTTTCCCCCATGGACACATGTTCTTCAGCTGGGTCTGATTTTCTCCAGACAAGCTGTCTTGGGAAGGATTTGGCCAGCCCTAAGAACCTGAAGGGAAAGGGCGGAGGGGGGTTCTCTCTCTGCCCCCGACAGCCCCGAGCTGGGTCGGTCCCTCAGACCTGGCCAGGGGCAGCCCATCCCCCGGCGCCCTTCCCCGGGGCATCCAAGGGCAGGCTCGGCGCCAGCCCCACCCCGCTCGCCACTGCCCGACCATCGTCCTCCCTCGGGGGGCCTGGGCAGGGACAGGGACCCGGCTGTGGGAGGCCTCCAGATCTCAGGCCTGGCACACCGTTTAGCAGGCTGCTTCCTCCTCTGACGGGGGCCCAGCACACGCCCCAGGAGACTTGGCAGCCGCCCCCAGGGCTCTAGCCTCTGGAACTCGTCCCCTTGGAAGGGGCCCTGGCCCAGGTGCCAGGTTCGGCTGGTCGGCCAGCCTCCTTTGGAGAAAGCAGGCAAGCCGAGCCAGGCTTGCAGTGGCCCTGGCGTGACACCTGCCACCTCAGGCAGAGGGCCTCCCGCGTGCCCTCCATGGCGGGTTTCTCCCCGGAGCCGTGGCCTGGGCACTAGGAAGGCCGGGCCTCCCCGACTCCCGGGAGGAGGGGCTAGCCCACTTGCGCCTGGCCCCCAAACCCTCTGGTGCCATCTGCCTGTCTCGGCACTTCTGACTCCACAGAGCCTTTCCTACATCTGGGCTGCCTGCCGTGGCAAAGTGCAGGCGTGGGGTGAGGCCATGGCTTTGTCTTTCCAGGAAAAAAATGAGCCCCTGGCCGAAGCAGCAGGCCCAGGCAGAGCCTTGAGCTTGAAGCCCAGTAGGTCTGTGGCCCTCAGGGCCAGAGCCATGCTTTCAAGGCAGGGAAGCGGCCTGCAAGCTGAGTGGGAGTGGGGGAGGGGAGGGAGACAGCTGAAGCCGAGTCCAGAAGGGCGGCGATGGAAGAGCTGCAGCTGGGTCAGAGCCTGGAGGGAGGGCGGGGACTTCACTGAGGACCCCCCCGCCCCCCGAGGCCAGCCCTAGGCCCGGGCGGTCGCGCATGCGCCCTTGGCCTGTGCGGTGTGTGGGGGGTTGAACCCAAGCCGCAGGGCTCCCGGAGCGGCCAGAGAAAGAAGGGCCCATGGAGAGGTAGGCGAGGTGGGCAGGGGGCGCCACCTTACTCTCCTCAGCTCCCTGAGGGAGAGAGAGAGAGACAGAGACAGAGAGAGAGAGATCCCTGACCTCTGAGTCTCTGCCTCCACCGCTGGCCTGGTGCCAACTCACGCGCCATCCCACTTCCAGCCATCACCCCCACGCCTGCCCCGGGGCCAGCCCCACCACAGAGAGGCCGGTGGGTTCCTGCTCACCTCTGTGCCGTCCCTTCCCGACCTGACCCCAGTGCAGGGGATAAGCTTCAGACAAGTCTTTCCATGTCCCTCTGCATGACAATAGACTTCCTCCCCTCTCCCATTCCACAGGCCCACCCACCCGGGACATCCACCTTTGTCATTAGCTCAGGAGAGGATGCAAGATGAGAATCTCTGCTATTGTGTGGGGAGACTCAGTTTCCCGGGTTTCCCCCATGGACACATGTTCTTCAGCTGGGTCTGATTTTCTCCAGACAAGCTGTCTTGGGAAGGATTTGGCCAGCCCTAAGAACCTGAAGGGAAAGGGCGGAGGGGGGTTCTCTCTCTGCCCCCGACAGCCCCGAGCTGGGTCGGTCCCCTCAGACCTGGCCAGGGGCAGCCCATCCCCCGGCGCCCTTCCCCGGGGCATCCAAGGGGCAGGCTCGGCGCCAGCCCCACCCCGCTCGCCACTGCCCGACCATCGTCCTCCCTCGGGGGGCCTGGGCAGGACAGGGACCCGGCTGTGGGAGGCCTCCAGATCTCAGGCCTGGCACACCGTTTAGCAGGCTGCTTCCTCCTCTGACGGGGGCCCAGCACACGCCCCAGGAGACTTGGCAGCCGCCCCCAGGGCTCTAGCCTCTGGAACTCGTCCCCTTGGAAGGGGCCTGGCCCAGGTGCCAGGTTCGGCTGGTCGGCCAGCCTCCTTTGGAGAAAGCAGGCAAGCCGAGCCAGGCTTGCAGTGGCCCTGGCGTGACACCTGCCACCTCAGGCAGAGGGCCTCCCGCGTGCCCTCCATGGCGGGTTTCTCCCCGGAGCCGTGGCCTGGGCACTAGGAAGGCCGGGCCTCCCCGACTCCCGGGAGGAGGGGCTAGCCCACTTGCGCCCTGGCCCCCAAACCCTCTGGTGCCATCTGCCTGTCTCGGCACTTCTGACTCCACAGAGCCTTTCCTACATCTGGGCTGCCTGCCGTGGCAAAGTGCAGGCGTGGGTGAGGCCATGGCTTTGTCTTTCCAGGAAAAAAATGAGCCCTGGCCGAAGCAGCAGGCCCAGGCAGAGCCTTGAGCTTGAAGCCCAGTAGGTCTGTGGCCCTCAGGGCCAGAGCCATGCTTTCAAGGCAGGGAAGCGGCCTGCAAGCTGAGTGGGAGTGGGGGAGGGGAGGGAGACAGCTGAAGCCGAGTCCAGAAGGGCGGCGATGGAAGAGCTGCAGCTGGGTCAGAGCCTGGAGGGAGGGCGGGGACTTCACTGAGGACCCCCCCGCCCCCCGAGGCCAGCCCTAGGCCCCGGCGGTCGCGCATGCGCCCTTGGCCTGTGCGGTGTGTGGGGGGGTTGAACCCAAGCCCGCAGGGCTCCCGGAGCGGCCAGAGAAAGAAGGGCCCATGGAGAGGGTAGGCGAGGTGGGCAGGGGGCGCCACCTTACTCTCCTCAGCTCCCTGAGGGAGAGAGAGAGAGACAGAGACAGAGAGAGAGAGATCCCTGACCTCTGAGTCTCTGCCTCCACCGCTGGCTGGTGCCAACTCACGCGCCATCCCACTTCCAGCCATCACCCCCACGCCTGCCCCGGGGCCAGCCCCACCACAGAGAGGCCGGTGGGTTCCTGCTCACCTCTGTGCCGTCCCTTCCCGACCTGACCCCAGTGCAGGGGATAAGCTTCAGACAAGTCTTTCCATGTCCCTCTGCATGACAATAGACTTCCTCCCCTCTCCCATTCCACAGGCCCACCCACCCGGGACATCCACCTTTGTCATTAGCTCAGGAGAGGATGCAAGATGAGAATCTCTGCTATTGTGTGGGGAGACTCAGTTTCCCGGGTTTCCCCCATGGACACATGTTCTTCAGCTGGGTCTGATTTTCTCCAGACAAGCTGTCTTGGGAAGGATTTGGCCAGCCCTAAGAACCTGAAGGGAAAGGGCGGAGGGGGGTTCTCTCTCTGCCCCCGACAGCCCCGAGCTGGGTCGGTCCCTCAGACCTGGCCAGGGGCAGCCCATCCCCCGGCGCCCTTCCCCGGGGCATCCAAGGGCAGGCTCGGCGCCAGCCCCACCCCGCTCGCCACTGCCCGACCATCGTCCTCCCTCGGGGGGCCTGGGCAGGACAGGGACCCGGCTGTGGGAGGCCTCCAGATCTCAGGCCTGGCACACCGTTTAGCAGGCTGCTTCCTCCTCTGACGGGGGCCCAGCACACGCCCCAGGAGACTTGGCAGCCGCCCCCAGGGCTCTAGCCTCTGGAACTCGTCCCCTTGGAAGGGGCCTGGCCCAGGTGCCAGGTTCGGCTGGTCGGCCAGCCTCCTTTGGAGAAAGCAGGCAAGCCGAGCCAGGCTTGCAGTGGCCCTGGCGTGACACCTGCCACCTCAGGCAGAGGGCCTCCCGCGTGCCCTCCATGGCGGGTTTCTCCCCGGAGCCGTGGCCTGGGCACTAGGAAGGCCGGGCCTCCCCGACTCCCGGGAGGAGGGGCTAGCCCACTTGCGCCCTGGCCCCCAAACCCTCTGGTGCCATCTGCCTGTCTCGGCACTTCTGACTCCACAGAGCCTTTCCTACATCTGGGCTGCCTGCCGTGGCAAAGTGCAGGCGTGGGGTGAGGCCATGGCTTTGTCTTTCCAGGAAAAAATGAGCCCCTGGCCGAAGCAGCAGGCCCAGGCAGAGCCTTGAGCTTGAAGCCCAGTAGGTCTGTGGCCCTCAGGGCCAGAGCCATGCTTTCAAGGCAGGGAAGCGGCCTGCAAGCTGAGTGGGAGTGGGGGAGGGGAGGGAGACAGCTGAAGCCGAGTCCAGAAGGGCGGCGATGGAAGAGCTGCAGCTGGGTCAGAGCCTGGAGGGAGGGCGGGGACTTCACTGAGGACCCCCCCGCCCCCCGAGGCCAGCCCTAGGCCCCGGCGGTCGCGCATGCGCCCTTGGCCTGTGCGGTGTGTGGGGGGTTGAACCCAAGCCCGCAGGGCTCCCGGAGCGGCCAGAGAAAGAAGGGCCCATGGAGAGGTAGGCGAGGTGGGCAGGGGGCGCCACCTTACTCTCCTCAGCTCCCTGAGGGAGAGAGAGAGAGACAGAGACAGAGAGAGAGAGATCCCTGACCTCTGAGTCTCTGCCTCCACCGCTGGCTGGTGCCAACTCACGCGCCATCCCACTTCCAGCCATCACCCCCACGCCTGCCCCGGGGCCAGCCCCACCACAGAGAGGCCGGTGGGTTCCTGCTCACCTCTGTGCCGTCCCTTCCCGACCTGACCCCAGTGCAGGGGATAAGCTTCAGACAAGTCTTTCCATGTCCCTCTGCATGACAATAGACTTCCTCCCCTCTCCCATTCCACAGGCCCACCCACCCGGGACATCCACCTTTGTCATTAGCTCAGGAGAGGATGCAAGATGAGAATCTCTGCTATTGTGTGGGGAGACTCAGTTTCCCGGGTTTCCCCCATGGACACATGTTCTTCAGCTGGGTCTGATTTTCTCCAGACAAGCTGTCTTGGGAAGGATTTGGCCAGCCCTAAGAACCTGAAGGGAAAGGGCGGAGGGGGGTTCTCTCTCTGCCCCCGACAGCCCCGAGCTGGGTCGGTCCCTCAGACCTGGCCAGGGGCAGCCCATCCCCCGGCGCCCTTCCCCGGGGCATCCAAGGGCAGGCTCGGCGCCAGCCCCACCCCGCTCGCCACTGCCCGACCATCGTCCTCCCTCGGGGGGCCTGGGCAGGACAGGGACCCGGCTGTGGGAGGCCTCCAGATCTCAGGCCTGGCACACCGTTTAGCAGGCTGCTTCCTCCTCTGACGGGGGCCCAGCACACGCCCCAGGAGACTTGGCAGCCGCCCCCAGGGCTCTAGCCTCTGGAACTCGTCCCCTTGGAAGGGGCCTGGCCCAGGTGCCAGGTTCGGCTGGTCGGCCAGCCTCCTTTGGAGAAAGCAGGCAAGCCGAGCCAGGCTTGCAGTGGCCCTGGCGTGACACCTGCCACCTCAGGCAGAGGGCCTCCCGCGTGCCCTCCATGGCGGGTTTCTCCCCGGAGCCGTGGCCTGGGCACTAGGAAGGCCGGGCCTCCCCGACTCCCGGGAGGAGGGGCTAGCCCACTTGCGCCCTGGCCCCCAAACTCTCTGGTGCCATCTGCCTGTCTCGGCACTTCTGACTCCACAGAGCCTTTCCTACATCTGGGCTGCCTGCCGTGGCAAAGTGCAGGCGTGGGGTGAGGCCATGGCTTTGTCTTTCCAGGAAAAAATGAGCCCCTGGCCGAAGCAGCAGGCCCAGGCAGAGCCTTGAGCTTGAAGCCCAGTAGGTCTGTGGCCCTCAGGGCCAGAGCCATGCTTTCAAGGCAGGGAAGCGGCCTGCAAGCTGAGTGGGAGTGGGGGAGGGGAGGGAGACAGCTGAAGCCGAGTCCAGAAGGGCGGCGATGGAAGAGCTGCAGCTGGGTCAGAGCCTGGAGGGAGGGCGGGGACTTCACTGAGGACCCCCCCGCCCCCCGAGGCCAGCCCTAGGCCCCGGCGGTCGCGCATGCGCCCTTGGCCTGTGCGGTGTGTGGGGGGTTGAACCCAAGCCCGCAGGGCTCCCGGAGCGGCCAGAGAAAGAAGGGCCCATGGAGAGGTAGGCGAGGTGGGCAGGGGGCGCCACCTTACTCTCCTCAGCTCCCTGAGGGAGAGAGAGAGAGACAGAGACAGAGAGAGAGAGATCCCTGACCTCTGAGTCTCTGCCTCCACCGCTGGCTGGTGCCAACTCACGCGCCATCCCACTTCCAGCCATCACCCCCACGCCTGCCCCGGGGCCAGCCCCACCACAGAGAGGCCGGTGGGTTCCTGCTCACCTCTGTGCCGTCCCTTCCCGACCTGACCCCAGTGCAGGGGATAAGCTTCAGACAAGTCTTTCCATGTCCCTCTGCATGACAATAGACTTCCTCCCCTCTCCCATTCCACAGGCCCACCCACCCGGGACATCCACCTTTGTCATTAGCTCAGGAGAGGATGCAAGATGAGAATCTCTGCTATTGTGTGGGGAGACTCAGTTTCCCGGGTTTCCCCCATGGACACATGTTCTTCAGCTGGGTCTGATTTTCTCCAGACAAGCTGTCTTGGGAAGGATTTGGCCAGCCCTAAGAACCTGAAGGGAAAGGGCGGAGGGGGGTTCTCTCTCTGCCCCCGACAGCCCCGAGCTGGGTCGGTCCCTCAGACCTGGCCAGGGGCAGCCCATCCCCCGGCGCCCTTCCCCGGGGCATCCAAGGGCAGGCTCGGCGCCAGCCCCACCCCGCTCGCCACTGCCCGACCATCGTCCTCCCTCGGGGGGCCTGGGCAGGACAGGGACCCGGCTGTGGGAGGCCTCCAGATCTCAGGCCTGGCACACCGTTTACCAGGCTGCTTCCTCCTCTGACGGGGGCCCAGCACACGCCCCAGGAGACTTGGCAGCCGCCCCCAGGGCTCTAGCCTCTGGAACTCGTCCCCTTGGAAGGGGCCTGGCCCAGGTGCCAGGTTCGGCTGGTCGGCCAGCCTCCTTTGGAGAAAGCAGGCAAGCCGAGCCAGGCTTGCAGTGGCCCTGGCGTGACACCTGCCACCTCAGGCAGAGGGCCTCCCGCGTGCCCTCCATGGCGGGTTTCTCCCCGGAGCCGTGGCCTGGGCACTAGGAAGGCCGGGCCTCCCCGACTCCCGGGAGGAGGGGCTAGCCCACTTGCGCCCTGGCCCCCAAACCCTCTGGTGCCATCTGCCTGTCTCGGCACTTCTGACTCCACAGAGCCTTTCCTACATCTGGGCTGCCTGCCGTGGCAAAGTGCAGGCGTGGGGTGAGGCCATGGCTTTGTCTTTCCAGGAAAAAATGAGCCCCTGGCCGAAGCAGCAGGCCCAGGCAGAGCCTTGAGCTTGAAGCCCAGTAGGTCTGTGGCCCTCAGGGCCAGAGCCATGCTTTCAAGGCAGGGAAGCGGCCTGCAAGCTGAGTGGGAGTGGGGGAGGGGAGGGAGACAGCTGAAGCCGAGTCCAGAAGGGCGGCGATGGAAGAGCTGCAGCTGGGTCAGAGCCTGGAGGGAGGGCGGGGACTTCACTGAGGACCCCCCCGCCCCCCGAGGCCAGCCCTAGGCCCCGGCGGTCGCGCATGCGCCCTTGGCCTGTGCGGTGTGTGGGGGGTTGAACCCAAGCCCGCAGGGCTCCCGGAGCGGCCAGAGAAAGAAGGGCCCATGGAGAGGTAGGCGAGGTGGGCAGGGGGCGCCACCTTACTCTCCTCAGCTCCCTGAGGGAGAGAGAGAGAGACAGAGACAGAGAGAGAGAGATCCCTGACCTCTGAGTCTCTGCCTCCACCGCTGGCTGGTGCCAACTCACGCGCCATCCCACTTCCAGCCATCACCACCACGCCTGCCCCGGGGCCAGCCCCACAACAGAGAGGCCGGTGGGTTCCTGCTCACCTCTGTGCCGTCCCTTCCCGACCTGACCCCAGTGCAGGGGATAAGCTTCAGACAAGTCTTTCCATGTCCCTCTGCATGACAATAGACTTCCTCCCCTCTCCCATTCCACAGGCCCACCCGGGACATCCACCTTTGTCATTAGCTCAGGAGAGGATGCAAGATGAGAATCTCTGCTATTGTGTGGGGAGACTCAGTTTCCCGGGTTTCCCCCATGGACACATGTTCTTCAGCTGGGTCTGATTTTCTCCAGACAAGCTGTCTTGGGAAGGATTTGGCCAGCCCTAAGAACCTGAAGGGAAAGGGCGGAGGGGGGTTCTCTCTCTGCCCCCGACAGCCCCGAGCTGGGTCGGTCCCTCAGACCTGGCCAGGGGCAGCCCATCCCCCGGCGCCCTTCCCCGGGGCATCCAAGGGCAGGCTCGGCGCCAGCCCCACCCCGCTCGCCACTGCCCGACCATCGTCCTCCCTCGGGGGGCCTGGGCAGGACAGGGACCCGGCTGTGGGAGGCCTCCAGATCTCAGGCCTGGCACACCGTTTAGCAGGCTGCTTCCTCCTCTGACGGGGGCCCAGCACACGCCCCAGGAGACTTGGCAGCCGCCCCCAGGGCTCTAGCCTCTGGAACTCGTCCCCTTGGAAGGGGCCTGGCCCAGGTGCCAGGTTCGGCTGGTCGGCCAGCCTCCTTTGGAGAAAGCAGGCAAGCCGAGCCAGGCTTGCAGTGGCCCTGGCGTGACACCTGCCACCTCAGGCAGAGGGCCTCCCGCGTGCCCTCCATGGCGGGTTTCTCCCCGGAGCCGTGGCCTGGGCACTAGGAAGGCCGGGCCTCCCCGACTCCCGGGAGGAGGGGCTAGCCCACTTGCGCCCTGGCCCCCAAACCCTCTGGTGCCATCTGCCTGTCTCGGCACTTCTGACTCCACAGAGCCTTTCCTACATCTGGGCTGCCTGCCGTGGCAAAGTGCAGGCGTGGGGTGAGGCCATGGCTTTGTCTTTCCAGGAAAAAATGAGCCCCTGGCCGAAGCAGCAGGCCCAGGCAGAGCCTTGAGCTTGAAGCCCAGTAGGTCTGTGGCCCTCAGGGCCAGAGCCATGCTTTCAAGGCAGGGAAGCGGCCTGCAAGCTGAGTGGGAGTGGGGGAGGGGAGGGAGACAGCTGAAGCCGAGTCCAGAAGGGCGGCGATGGAAGAGCTGCAGCTGGGTCAGAGCCTGGAGGGAGGGCGGGGACTTCACTGAGGACCCCCCCGCCCCCCGAGGCCAGCCCTAGAACCCGGCGGTCGCGCATGCGCCCTTGGCCTGTGCGGTGTGTGGGGGGTTGAACCCAAGCCCGCAGGGCTCCCGGAGCGGCCAGAGAAAGAAGGGCCCATGGAGAGGTAGGCGAGGTGGGCAGGGGGCGCCACCTTACTCTCCTCAGCTCCCTGAGGGAGAGAGAGAGAGACAGAGACAGAGAGAGAGAGATCCCTGACCTCTGAGTCTCTGCCTCCACCGCTGGCTGGTGCCAACTCACGCGCCATCCCACTTCCAGCCATCACCCCCACGCCTGCCCCGGGGCCAGCCCCACCACAGAGAGGCCGGTGGGTTCCTGCTCACCTCTGTGCCGTCCCTTCCCGACCTGACCCCAGTGCAGGGGATAAGCTTCAGACAAGTCTTTCCATGTCCCTCTGCATGACAATAGACTTCCTCCCCTCTCCCATTCCACAGGCCCACCCACCCGGGACATCCACCTTTGTCATTAGCTCAGGAGAGGATGCAAGATGAGAATCTCTGCTATTGTGTGGGGAGACTCAGTTTCCCGGGTTTCCCCCATGGACACATGTTCTTCAGCTGGGTCTGATTTTCTCCAGACAAGCTGTCTTGGGAAGGATTTGGCCAGCCCTAAGAACCTGAAGGGAAAGGGCGGAGGGGGGTTCTCTCTCTGCCCCCGACAGCCCCGAGCTGGGTCGGTCCCTCAGACCTGGCCAGGGGCAGCCCATCCCCCGGCGCCCTTCCCCGGGGCATCCAAGGGCAGGCTCGGCGCCAGCCCCACCCCGCTCGCCACTGCCCGACCATCGTCCTCCCTCGGGGGGCCTGGGCAGGACAGGGACCCGGCTGTGGGAGGCCTCCAGATCTCAGGCCTGGCACACCGTTTACCAGGCTGCTTCCTCCTCTGACGGGGGCCCAGCACACGCCCCAGGAGACTTGGCAGCCGCCCCCAGGGCTCTAGCCTCTGGAACTCGTCCCCTTGGAAGGGGCCTGGCCCAGGTGCCAGGTTCGGCTGGTCGGCCAGCCTCCTTTGGAGAAAGCAGGCAAGCCGAGCCAGGCTTGCAGTGGCCCTGGCGTGACACCTGCCACCTCAGGCAGAGGGCCTCCCGCGTGCCCTCCATGGCGGGTTTCTCCCCGGAGCCGTGGCCTGGGCACTAGGAAGGCCGGGCCTCCCCGACTCCCGGGAGGAGGGGCTAGCCCACTTGCGCCCTGGCCCCCAAACCCTCTGGTGCCATCTGCCTGTCTCGGCACTTCTGACTCCACAGAGCCTTTCCTACATCTGGGCTGCCTGCCGTGGCAAAGTGCAGGCGTGGGGTGAGGCCATGGCTTTGTCTTTCCAGGAAAAAATGAGCCCCTGGCCGAAGCAGCAGGCCCAGGCAGAGCCTTGAGCTTGAAGCCCAGTAGGTCTGTGGCCCTCAGGGCCAGAGCCATGCTTTCAAGGCAGGGAAGCGGCCTGCAAGCTGAGTGGGAGTGGGGGAGGGGAGGGAGACAGCTGAAGCCGAGTCCAGAAGGGCGGCGATGGAAGAGCTGCAGCTGGGTCAGAGCCTGGAGGGAGGGCGGGGACTTCACTGAGGACCCCCCCGCCCCCCGAGGCCAGCCCTAGGCCCCGGCGGTCGCGCATGCGCCCTTGGCCTGTGCGGTGTGTGGGGGGTTGAACCCAAGCCCGCAGGGCTCCCGGAGCGGCCAGAGAAAGAAGGGCCCATGGAGAGGTAGGCGAGGTGGGCAGGGGGCGCCACCTTACTCTCCTCAGCTCCCTGAGGGAGAGAGAGAGAGACAGAGACAGAGAGAGAGAGATCCCTGACCTCTGAGTCTCTGCCTCCACCGCTGGCTGGTGCCAACTCACGCGCCATCCCACTTCCAGCCATCACCCCCACGCCTGCCCCGGGGCCAGCCCCACCACAGAGAGGCCGGTGGGTTCCTGCTCACCTCTGTGCCGTCCCTTCCCGACCTGACCCCAGTGCAGGGGATAAGCTTCAGACAAGTCTTTCCATGTCCCTCTGCATGACAATAGACTTCCTCCCCTCTCCCATTCCACAGGCCCACCCACCCGGGACATCCACCTTTGTCATTAGCTCAGGAGAGGATGCAAGATGAGAATCTCTGCTATTGTGTGGGGAGACTCAGTTTCCCGGGTTTCCCCCATGGACACATGTTCTTCAGCTGGGTCTGATTTTCTCCAGACAAGCTGTCTTGGGAAGGATTTGGCCAGCCCTAAGAACCTGAAGGGAAAGGGCGGAGGGGGGTTCTCTCTCTGCCCCCGACAGCCCCGAGCTGGGTCGGTCCCTCAGACCTGGCCAGGGGCAGCCCATCCCCCGGCGCCCTTCCCCGGGGCATCCAAGGGCAGGCTCGGCGCCAGCCCCACCCCGCTCGCCACTGCCCGACCATCGTCCTCCCTCGGGGGGCCTGGGCAGGACAGGGACCCGGCTGTGGGAGGCCTCCAGATCTCAGGCCTGGCACACCGTTTACCAGGCTGCTTCCTCCTCTGACGGGGGCCCAGCACACGCCCCAGGAGACTTGGCAGCCGCCCCCAGGGCTCTAGCCTCTGGAACTCGTCCCCTTGGAAGGGGCCTGGCCCAGGTGCCAGGTTCGGCTGGTCGGCCAGCCTCCTTTGGAGAAAGCAGGCAAGCCGAGCCAGGCTTGCAGTGGCCCTGGCGTGACACCTGCCACCTCAGGCAGAGGGCCTCCCGCGTGCCCTCCATGGCGGGTTTCTCCCCGGAGCCGTGGCCTGGGCACTAGGAAGGCCGGGCCTCCCCGACTCCCGGGAGGAGGGGCTAGCCCACTTGCGCCCTGGCCCCCAAACCCTCTGGTGCCATCTGCCTGTCTCGGCACTTCTGACTCCACAGAGCCTTTCCTACATCTGGGCTGCCTGCCGTGGCAAAGTGCAGGCGTGGGGTGAGGCCATGGCTTTGTCTTTCCAGGAAAAAATGAGCCCCTGGCCGAAGCAGCAGGCCCAGGCAGAGCCTTGAGCTTGAAGCCCAGTAGGTCTGTGGCCCTCAGGGCCAGAGCCATGCTTTCAAGGCAGGGAAGCGGCCTGCAAGCTGAGTGGGAGTGGGGGAGGGGAGGGAGACAGCTGAAGCCGAGTCCAGAAGGGCGGCGATGGAAGAGCTGCAGCTGGGTCAGAGCCTGGAGGGAGGGCGGGGACTTCACTGAGGACCCCCCCGCCCCCCGAGGCCAGCCCTAGGCCCCGGCGGTCGCGCATGCGCCCTTGGCCTGTGCGGTGTGTGGGGGGTTGAACCCAAGCCCGCAGGGCTCCCGGAGCGGCCAGAGAAAGAAGGGCCCATGGAGAGGTAGGCGAGGTGGGCAGGGGGCGCCACCTTACTCTCCTCAGCTCCCTGAGGGAGAGAGAGAGAGACAGAGACAGAGAGAGAGAGATCCCTGACCTCTGAGTCTCTGCCTCCACCGCTGGCTGGTGCCAACTCACGCGCCATCCCACTTCCAGCCATCACCACCACGCCTGCCCCGGGGCCAGCCCCACAACAGAGAGGCCGGTGGGTTCCTGCTCACCTCTGTGCCGTCCCTTCCCGACCTGACCCCAGTGCAGGGGATAAGCTTCAGACAAGTCTTTCCATGTCCCTCTGCATGACAATAGACTTCCTCCCCTCTCCCATTCCACAGGCCCACCCGGGACATCCACCTTTGTCATTAGCTCAGGAGAGGATGCAAGATGAGAATCTCTGCTATTGTGTGGGGAGACTCAGTTTCCCGGGTTTCCCCCATGGACACATGTTCTTCAGCTGGGTCTGATTTTCTCCAGACAAGCTGTCTTGGGAAGGATTTGGCCAGCCCTAAGAACCTGAAGGGAAAGGGCGGAGGGGGGTTCTCTCTCTGCCCCCGACAGCCCCGAGCTGGGTCGGTCCCTCAGACCTGGCCAGGGGCAGCCCATCCCCCGGCGCCCTTCCCCGGGGCATCCAAGGGCAGGCTCGGCGCCAGCCCCACCCCGCTCGCCACTGCCCGACCATCGTCCTCCCTCGGGGGGCCTGGGCAGGACAGGGACCCGGCTGTGGGAGGCCTCCAGATCTCAGGCCTGGCACACCGTTTAGCAGGCTGCTTCCTCCTCTGACGGGGGCCCAGCACACGCCCCAGGAGACTTGGCAGCCGCCCCCAGGGCTCTAGCCTCTGGAACTCGTCCCCTTGGAAGGGGCCTGGCCCAGGTGCCAGGTTCGGCTGGTCGGCCAGCCTCCTTTGGAGAAAGCAGGCAAGCCGAGCCAGGCTTGCAGTGGCCCTGGCGTGACACCTGCCACCTCAGGCAGAGGGCCTCCCGCGTGCCCTCCATGGCGGGTTTCTCCCCGGAGCCGTGGCCTGGGCACTAGGAAGGCCGGGCCTCCCCGACTCCCGGGAGGAGGGGCTAGCCCACTTGCGCCCTGGCCCCCAAACCCTCTGGTGCCATCTGCCTGTCTCGGCACTTCTGACTCCACAGAGCCTTTCCTACATCTGGGCTGCCTGCCGTGGCAAAGTGCAGGCGTGGGGTGAGGCCATGGCTTTGTCTTTCCAGGAAAAAATGAGCCCCTGGCCGAAGCAGCAGGCCCAGGCAGAGCCTTGAGCTTGAAGCCCAGTAGGTCTGTGGCCCTCAGGGCCAGAGCCATGCTTTCAAGGCAGGGAAGCGGCCTGCAAGCTGAGTGGGAGTGGGGGAGGGGAGGGAGACAGCTGAAGCCGAGTCCAGAAGGGCGGCGATGGAAGAGCTGCAGCTGGGTCAGAGCCTGGAGGGAGGGCGGGGACTTCACTGAGGACCCCCCCGCCCCCCGAGGCCAGCCCTAGAACCCGGCGGTCGCGCATGCGCCCTTGGCCTGTGCGGTGTGTGGGGGGTTGAACCCAAGCCCGCAGGGCTCCCGGAGCGGCCAGAGAAAGAAGGGCCCATGGAGAGGTAGGCGAGGTGGGCAGGGGGCGCCACCTTACTCTCCTCAGCTCCCTGAGGGAGAGAGAGAGAGACAGAGACAGAGAGAGAGAGATCCCTGACCTCTGAGTCTCTGCCTCCACCGCTGGCTGGTGCCAACTCACGCGCCATCCCACTTCCAGCCATCACCCCCACGCCTGCCCCGGGGCCAGCCCCACCACAGAGAGGCCGGTGGGTTCCTGCTCACCTCTGTGCCGTCCCTTCCCGACCTGACCCCAGTGCAGGGGATAAGCTTCAGACAAGTCTTTCCATGTCCCTCTGCATGACAATAGACTTCCTCCCCTCTCCCATTCCACAGGCCCACCCACCCGGGACATCCACCTTTGTCATTAGCTCAGGAGAGGATGCAAGATGAGAATCTCTGCTATTGTGTGGGGAGACTCAGTTTCCCGGGTTTCCCCCATGGACACATGTTCTTCAGCTGGGTCTGATTTTCTCCAGACAAGCTGTCTTGGGAAGGATTTGGCCAGCCCTAAGAACCTGAAGGGAAAGGGCGGAGGGGGGTTCTCTCTCTGCCCCCGACAGCCCCGAGCTGGGTCGGTCCCTCAGACCTGGCCAGGGGCAGCCCATCCCCCGGCGCCCTTCCCCGGGGCATCCAAGGGCAGGCTCGGCGCCAGCCCCACCCCGCTCGCCACTGCCCGACCATCGTCCTCCCTCGGGGGGCCTGGGCAGGACAGGGACCCGGCTGTGGGAGGCCTCCAGATCTCAGGCCTGGCACACCGTTTAGCAGGCTGCTTCCTCCTCTGACGGGGGCCCAGCACACGCCCCAGGAGACTTGGCAGCCGCCCCCAGGGCTCTAGCCTCTGGAACTCGTCCCCTTGGAAGGGGCCTGGCCCAGGTGCCAGGTTCGGCTGGTCGGCCAGCCTCCTTTGGAGAAAGCAGGCAAGCCGAGCCAGGCTTGCAGTGGCCCTGGCGTGACACCTGCCACCTCAGGCAGAGGGCCTCCCACGTGCCCTCCATGGCGGGTTTCTCCCCGGAGCCGTGGCCTGGGCACTAGGAAGGCCGGGCCTCCCCGACTCCCGGGAGGAGGGGCTAGCCCACTTGCGCCCTGGCCCCCAAACCCTCTGGTGCCATCTGCCTGTCTCGGCACTTCTGACTCCACAGAGCCTTTCCTACATCTGGGCTGCCTGCCGTGGCAAAGTGCAGGCGTGGGGTGAGGCCATGGCTTTGTCTTTCCAGGAAAAAATGAGCCCCTGGCCGAAGCAGCAGGCCCAGGCAGAGCCTTGAGCTTGAAGCCCAGTAGGTCTGTGGCCCTCAGGGCCAGAGCCATGCTTTCAAGGCAGGGAAGCGGCCTGCAAGCTGAGTGGGAGTGGGGGAGGGGAGGGAGACAGCTGAAGCCGAGTCCAGAAGGGCGGCGATGGAAGAGCTGCAGCTGGGTCAGAGCCTGGAGGGAGGGCGGGGACTTCACTGAGGACCCCCCCGCCCCCCGAGGCCAGCCCTAGGCCCCGGCGGTCGCGCATGCGCCCTTGGCCTGTGCGGTGTGTGGGGGGTTGAACCCAAGCCCGCAGGGCTCCCGGAGCGGCCAGAGAAAGAAGGGCCCATGGAGAGGTAGGCGAGGTGGGCAGGGGGCGCCACCTTACTCTCCTCAGCTCCCTGAGGGAGAGAGAGAGAGACAGAGACAGAGAGAGAGAGATCCCTGACCTCTGAGTCTCTGCCTCCACCGCTGGCTGGTGCCAACTCACGCGCCATCCCACTTCCAGCCATCACCCCCACGCCTGCCCCGGGGCCAGCCCCACCACAGAGAGGCCGGTGGGTTCCTGCTCACCTCTGTGCCGTCCCTTCCCGACCTGACCCCAGTGCAGGGGATAAGCTTCAGACAAGTCTTTCCATGTCCCTCTGCATGACAATAGACTTCCTCCCCTCTCCCATTCCACAGGCCCACCCACCCGGGACATCCACCTTTGTCATTAGCTCAGGAGAGGATGCAAGATGAGAATCTCTGCTATTGTGTGGGGAGACTCAGTTTCCCGGGTTTCCCCCATGGACACATGTTCTTCAGCTGGGTCTGATTTTCTCCAGACAAGCTGTCTTGGGAAGGATTTGGCCAGCCCTAAGAACCTGAAGGGAAAGGGCGGAGGGGGGTTCTCTCTCTGCCCCCGACAGCCCCGAGCTGGGTCGGTCCCTCAGACCTGGCCAGGGGCAGCCCATCCCCCGGCGCCCTTCCCCGGGGCATCCAAGGGCAGGCTCGGCGCCAGCCCCACCCCGCTCGCCACTGCCCGACCATCGTCCTCCCTCGGGGGGCCTGGGCAGGACAGGGACCCGGCTGTGGGAGGCCTCCAGATCTCAGGCCTGGCACACCGTTTAGCAGGCTGCTTCCTCCTCTGACGGGGGCCCAGCACACGCCCCAGGAGACTTGGCAGCCGCCCCCAGGGCTCTAGCCTCTGGAACTCGTCCCCTTGGAAGGGGCCTGGCCCAGGTGCCAGGTTCGGCTGGTCGGCCAGCCTCCTTTGGAGAAAGCAGGCAAGCCGAGCCAGGCTTGCAGTGGCCCTGGCGTGACACCTGCCACCTCAGGCAGAGGGCCTCCCGCGTGCCCTCCATGGCGGGTTTCTCCCCGGAGCCGTGGCCTGGGCACTAGGAAGGCCGGGCCTCCCCGACTCCCGGGAGGAGGGGCTAGCCCACTTGCGCCCTGGCCCCCAAACCCTCTGGTGCCATCTGCCTGTCTCGGCACTTCTGACTCCACAGAGCCTTTCCTACATCTGGGCTGCCTGCCGTGGCAAAGTGCAGGCGTGGGGTGAGGCCATGGCTTTGTCTTTCCAGGAAAAAATGAGCCCCTGGCCGAAGCAGCAGGCCCAGGCAGAGCCTTGAGCTTGAAGCCCAGTAGGTCTGTGGCCCTCAGGGCCAGAGCCATGCTTTCAAGGCAGGGAAGCGGCCTGCAAGCTGAGTGGGAGTGGGGGAGGGGAGGGAGACAGCTGAAGCCGAGTCCAGAAGGGCGGCGATGGAAGAGCTGCAGCTGGGTCAGAGCCTGGAGGGAGGGCGGGGACTTCACTGAGGACCCCCCCGCCCCCCGAGGCCAGCCCTAGGCCCCGGCGGTCGCGCATGCGCCCTTGGCCTGTGCGGTGTGTGGGGGGTTGAACCCAAGCCCGCAGGGCTCCCGGAGCGGCCAGAGAAAGAAGGGCCCATGGAGAGGTAGGCGAGGTGGGCAGGGGGCGCCACCTTACTCTCCTCAGCTCCCTGAGGGAGAGAGAGAGAGACAGAGACAGAGAGAGAGAGATCCCTGACCTCTGAGTCTCTGCCTCCACCGCTGGCTGGTGCCAACTCACGCGCCATCCCACTTCCAGCCATCACCACCACGCCTGCCCCGGGGCCAGCCCCACAACAGAGAGGCCGGTGGGTTCCTGCTCACCTCTGTGCCGTCCCTTCCCGACCTGACCCCAGTGCAGGGGATAAGCTTCAGACAAGTCTTTCCATGTCCCTCTGCATGACAATAGACTTCCTCCCCTCTCCCATTCCACAGGCCCACCCACCCGGGACATCCACCTTTGTCATTAGCTCAGGAGAGGATGCAAGATGAGAATCTCTGCTATTGTGTGGGGAGACTCAGTTTCCCGGGTTTCCCCCATGGACACATGTTCTTCAGCTGGGTCTGATTTTCTCCAGACAAGCTGTCTTGGGAAGGATTTGGCCAGCCCTAAGAACCTGAAGGGAAAGGGCGGAGGGGGGTTCTCTCTCTGCCCCCGACAGCCCCGAGCTGGGTCGGTCCCTCAGACCTGGCCAGGGGCAGCCCATCCCCCGGCGCCCTTCCCCGGGGCATCCAAGGGCAGGCTCGGCGCCAGCCCCACCCCGCTCGCCACTGCCCGACCATCGTCCTCCCTCGGGGAGCCTGGGCAGGACAGGGACCCGGCTGTGGGAGGCCTCCAGATCTCAGGCCTGGCACACCGTTTAGCAGGCTGCTTCCTCCTCTGACGGGGGCCCAGCACACGCCCCAGGAGACTTGGCAGCCGCCCCCAGGGCTCTAGCCTCTGGAACTCGTCCCCTTGGAAGGGGCCTTGCCCAGGTGCCAGGTTCGGCTGGTCGGCCAGCCTCCTTTGGAGAAAGCAGGCAAGCCGAGCCAGGCTTGCAGTGGCCCTGGCGTGACACCTGCCACCTCAGGCAGAGGGCCTCCCGCGTGCCCTCCATGGCGGGTTTCTCCCCGGAGCCGTGGCCTGGGCACTAGGAAGGCCGGGCCTCCCCGACTCCCGGGAGGAGGGGCTAGCCCAGTTGCGCCCTGGCCCCCAAACCCTCTGGTGCCATCTGCCTGTCTCGGCACTTCTGACTCCACAGAGCCTTTCCTACATCTGGGCTGCCTGCCGTGGCAAAGTGCAGGCGTGGGGTGAGGCCATGGCTTTGTCTTTCCAGGAAAAAATGAGCCCCTGGCCGAAGCAGCAGGCCCAGGCAGAGCCTTGAGCTTGAAGCCCAGTAGGTCTGTGGCCCTCAGGGCCAGAGCCATGCTTTCAAGGCAGGGAAGCGGCCTGCAAGCTGAGTGGGAGTGGGGGAGGGGAGGGAGACAGCTGAAGCCGAGTCCAGAAGGGCGGCGATGGAAGAGCTGCAGCTGGGTCAGAGCCTGGAGGGAGGGCGGGGCCTTCACTGAGGACCCCCCCCCAGGCCAGCCATAGGCCCCGGCGGTCGCCGGTCGCGCATGCGCCCTTGGCCTGTGCGGTGTGTGGGGGGTTGAACCCAAGCCCGCAGGGCTCCCGGAGCGGCCAGAGAAAGAAGGGCCCATGGAGAGGTAGGCGAGGTGGGCAGGGGGCGCCACCTTACTCTCCTCAGCTCCCTGAGGGAGAGAGAGAGAGACAGAGACAGAGAGAGAGATCCCTGACCTCTGAGTCTCTGCCTCCACCGCTGGCTGGTGCCAACTCACGCGCCATCCCACTTCCAGCCATCACCCCCACGCCTGCCCCGGGGCCAGCCCCACCACAGAGAGGCCGGTTGGTTCCTGCTCACCTCTGTGCCGTCCCTTCCCGACCTGACCCCAGTGCAGGGGATAAGCTTCAGACAAGTCTTTCCATGTCCCTCTGCATGACAATAGACTTCCTCCCCTCTCCCATTCCACAGGCCCACCCGGGACATCCACCTTTGTCATTAGCTCAGGAGAGGATGCAAGATGAGAATCTCTGCTATTGTGTGGGGAGACTCAGTTTCCCGGGTTTCCCCCATGGACACATGTTCTTCAGCTGGGTCTGATTTTCTCCAGACAAGCTGTCTTGGGAAGGATTTGGCCAGCCCTAAGAACCTGAAGGGAAAGGGCGGAGGGGGGTTCTCTCTCTGCCCCCGACAGCCCCGAGCTGGGTCGGTCCCTCAGACCTGGCCAGGGGCAGCCCATCCCCCGGCGCCCTTCCCCGGGGCATCCAAGGGCAGGCTCGGCGCCAGCCCCACCCCGCTCGCCACTGCCCGACCATCGTCCTCCCTCGGGGGGCCTGGGCAGGACAGGGACCCGGCTGTGGGAGGCCTCCAGATCTCAGGCCTGGCACACCGTTTAGCAGGCTGCTTCCTCCTCTGACGGGGGCCCAGCACACGCCCCAGGAGACTTGGCAGCCGCCCCCAGGGCTCTAGCCTCTGGAACTCGTCCCCTTGGAAGGGGCCTGGCCCAGGTGCCAGGTTCGGCTGGTCGGCCAGCCTCCTTTGGAGAAAGCAGGCAAGCCGAGCCAGGCTTGCAGTGGCCCTGGCGTGACACCTGCCACCTCAGGCAGAGGGCCTCCCACGTGCCCTCCATGGCGGGTTTCTCCCCGGAGCCGTGGCCTGGGCACTAGGAAGGCCGGGCCTCCCCGACTCCCGGGAGGAGGGGCTAGCCCACTTGCGCCCTGGCCCCCAAACCCTCTGGTGCCATCTGCCTGTCTCGGCACTTCTGACTCCACAGAGCCTTTCCTACATCTGGGCTGCCTGCCGTGGCAAAGTGCAGGCGTGGGGTGAGGCCATGGCTTTGTCTTTCCAGGAAAAAATGAGCCCCTGGCCGAAGCAGCAGGCCCAGGCAGAGCCTTGAGCTTGAAGCCCAGTAGGTCTGTGGCCCTCAGGGCCAGAGCCATGCTTTCAAGGCAGGGAAGCGGCCTGCAAGCTGAGTGGGAGTGGGGGAGGGGAGGGAGACAGCTGAAGCCGAGTCCAGAAGGGCGGCGATGGAAGAGCTGCAGCTGGGTCAGAGCCTGGAGGGAGGGCGGGGACTTCACTGAGGACCCCCCCGCCCCCCGAGGCCAGCCCTAGGCCCCGGCGGTCGCGCATGCGCCCTTGGCCTGTGCGGTGTGTGGGGGGTTGAACCCAAGCCCGCAGGGCTCCCGGAGCGGCCAGAGAAAGAAGGGCCCATGGAGAGGTAGGCGAGGTGGGCAGGGGGCGCCACCTTACTCTCCTCAGCTCCCTGAGGGAGAGAGAGAGAGACAGAGACAGAGAGAGAGAGATCCCTGACCTCTGAGTCTCTGCCTCCACCGCTGGCTGGTGCCAACTCACGCGCCATCCCACTTCCAGCCATCACCCCCACGCCTGCCCCGGGGCCAGCCCCACCACAGAGAGGCCGGTGGGTTCCTGCTCACCTCTGTGCCGTCCCTTCCCGACCTGACCCCAGTGCAGGGGATAAGCTTCAGACAAGTCTTTCCATGTCCCTCTGCATGACAATAGACTTCCTCCCCTCTCCCATTCCACAGGCCCACCCACCCGGGACATCCACCTTTGTCATTAGCTCAGGAGAGGATGCAAGATGAGAATCTCTGCTATTGTGTGGGGAGACTCAGTTTCCCGGGTTTCCCCCATGGACACATGTTCTTCAGCTGGGTCTGATTTTCTCCAGACAAGCTGTCTTGGGAAGGATTTGGCCAGCCCTAAGAACCTGAAGGGAAAGGGCGGAGGGGGGTTCTCTCTCTGCCCCCGACAGCCCCGAGCTGGGTCGGTCCCTCAGACCTGGCCAGGGGCAGCCCATCCCCCGGCGCCCTTCCCCGGGGCATCCAAGGGCAGGCTCGGCGCCAGCCCCACCCCGCTCGCCACTGCCCGACCATCGTCCTCCCTCGGGGGGCCTGGGCAGGACAGGGACCCGGCTGTGGGAGGCCTCCAGATCTCAGGCCTGGCACACCGTTTAGCAGGCTGCTTCCTCCTCTGACGGGGGCCCAGCACACGCCCCAGGAGACTTGGCAGCCGCCCCCAGGGCTCTAGCCTCTGGAACTCGTCCCCTTGGAAGGGGCCTGGCCCAGGTGCCAGGTTCGGCTGGTCGGCCAGCCTCCTTTGGAGAAAGCAGGCAAGCCGAGCCAGGCTTGCAGTGGCCCTGGCGTGACACCTGCCACCTCAGGCAGAGGGCCTCCCGCGTGCCCTCCATGGCGGGTTTCTCCCCGGAGCCGTGGCCTGGGCACTAGGAAGGCCGGGCCTCCCCGACTCCCGGGAGGAGGGGCTAGCCCAGTTGCGCCCTGGCCCCCAAACCCTCTGGTGCCATCTGCCTGTCTCGGCACTTCTGACTCCACAGAGCCTTTCCTACATCTGGGCTGCCTGCCGTGGCAAAGTGCAGGCGTGGGGTGAGGCCATGGCTTTGTCTTTCCAGGAAAAAATGAGCCCCTGGCCGAAGCAGCAGGCCCAGGCAGAGCCTTGAGCTTGAAGCCCAGTAGGTCTGTGGCCCTCAGGGCCAGAGCCATGCTTTCAAGGCAGGGAAGCGGCCTGCAAGCTGAGTGGGAGTGGGGGAGGGGAGGGAGACAGCTGAAGCCGAGTCCAGAAGGGCGGCGATGGAAGAGCTGCAGCTGGGTCAGAGCCTGGAGGGAGGGCGGGGACTTCACTGAGGACCCCCCCGCCCCACGAGGCCAGCCCTAGGCCCCGGCGGTCGCGCATGCGCCCTTGGCCTGTGCGGTGTGTGGGGGGTTGAACCCAAGCCCGCAGGGCTCCCGGAGCGGCCAGAGAAAGAAGGGCCCATGGAGAGGTAGGCGAGGTGGGCAGGGGGCGCCACCTTACTCTCCTCAGCTCCCTGAGGGAGAGAGAGAGAGACAGAGACAGAGAGAGAGAGATCCCTGACCTCTGAGTCTCTGCCTCCACCGCTGGCTGGTGCCAACTCACGCGCCATCCCACTTCCAGCCATCACCACCACGCCTGCCCCGGGGCCAGCCCCACAACAGAGAGGCCGGTGGGTTCCTGCTCACCTCTGTGCCGTCCCTTCCCGACCTGACCCCAGTGCAGGGGATAAGCTTCAGACAAGTCTTTCCATGTCCCTCTGCATGACAATAGACTTCCTCCCCTCTCCCATTCCACAGGCCCACCCACCCGGGACATCCACCTTTGTCATTAGCTCAGGAGAGGATGCAAGATGAGAATCTCTGCTATTGTGTGGGGAGACTCAGTTTCCCGGGTTTCCCCCATGGACACATGTTCTTCAGCTGGGTCTGATTTTCTCCAGACAAGCTGTCTTGGGAAGGATTTGGCCAGCCCTAAGAACCTGAAGGGAAAGGGCGGAGGGGGGTTCTCTCTCTGCCCCCGACAGCCCCGAGCTGGGTCGGTCCCTCAGACCTGGCCAGGGGCAGCCCATCCCCCGGCGCCCTTCCCCGGGGCATCCAAGGGCAGGCTCGGCGCCAGCCCCACCCCGCTCGCCACTGCCCGACCATCGTCCTCCCTCGGGGAGCCTGGGCAGGACAGGGACCCGGCTGTGGGAGGCCTCCAGATCTCAGGCCTGGCACACCGTTTAGCAGGCTGCTTCCTCCTCTGACGGGGGCCCAGCACACGCCCCAGGAGACTTGGCAGCCGCCCCCAGGGCTCTAGCCTCTGGAACTCGTCCCCTTGGAAGGGGCCTTGCCCAGGTGCCAGGTTCGGCTGGTCGGCCAGCCTCCTTTGGAGAAAGCAGGCAAGCCGAGCCAGGCTTGCAGTGGCCCTGGCGTGACACCTGCCACCTCAGGCAGAGGGCCTCCCGCGTGCCCTCCATGGCGGGTTTCTCCCCGGAGCCGTGGCCTGGGCACTAGGAAGGCCGGGCCTCCCCGACTCCCGGGAGGAGGGGCTAGCCCACTTGCGCCCTGGCCCCCAAACCCTCTGGTGCCATCTGCCTGTCTCGGCACTTCTGACTCCACAGAGCCTTTCCTACATCTGGGCTGCCTGCCGTGGCAAAGTGCAGGCGTGGGGTGAGGCCATGGCTTTGTCTTTCCAGGAAAAAATGAGCCCCTGGCCGAAGCAGCAGGCCCAGGCAGAGCCTTGAGCTTGAAGCCCAGTAGGTCTGTGGCCCTCAGGGCCAGAGCCATGCTTTCAAGGCAGGGAAGCGGCCTGCAAGCTGAGTGGGAGTGGGGGAGGGGAGGGAGACAGCTGAAGCCGAGTCCAGAAGGGCGGCGATGGAAGAGCTGCAGCTGGGTCAGAGCCTGGAGGGAGGGCGGGGCCTTCACTGAGGACCCCCCCCCAGGCCAGCCATAGGCCCCGGCGGTCGCCGGTCGCGCATGCGCCCTTGGCCTGTGCGGTGTGTGGGGGGTTGAACCCAAGCCCGCAGGGCTCCCGGAGCGGCCAGAGAAAGAAGGGCCCATGGAGAGGTAGGCGAGGTGGGCAGGGGGCGCCACCTTACTCTCCTCAGCTCCCTGAGGGAGAGAGAGAGAGACAGAGACAGAGAGAGAGAGATCCCTGACCTCTGAGTCTCTGCCTCCACCGCTGGCTGGTGCCAACTCACGCGCCATCCCACTTCCAGCCATCACCCCCACGCCTGCCCCGGGGCCAGCCCCACCACAGAGAGGCCGGTGGGTTCCTGCTCACCTCTGTGCCGTCCCTTCCCGACCTGACCCCAGTGCAGGGGATAAGCTTCAGACAAGTCTTTCCATGTCCCTCTGCATGACAATAGACTTCCTCCCCTCTCCCATTCCACAGGCCCACCCACCCGGGACATCCACCTTTGTCATTAGCTCAGGAGAGGATGCAAGATGAGAATCTCTGCTATTGTGTGGGGAGACTCAGTTTCCCGGGTTTCCCCCATGGACACATGTTCTTCAGCTGGGTCTGATTTTCTCCAGACAAGCTGTCTTGGGAAGGATTTGGCCAGCCCTAAGAACCTGAAGGGAAAGGGCGGAGGGGGGTTCTCTCTCTGCCCCCGACAGCCCCGAGCTGGGTCGGTCCCTCAGACCTGGCCAGGGGCAGCCCATCCCCCGGCGCCCTTCCCCGGGGCATCCAAGGGCAGGCTCGGCGCCAGCCCCACCCCGCTCGCCACTGCCCGACCATCGTCCTCCCTCGGGGGGCCTGGGCAGGACAGGGACCCGGCTGTGGGAGGCCTCCAGATCTCAGGCCTGGCACACCGTTTAGCAGGCTGCTTCCTCCTCTGACGGGGGCCCAGCACACGCCCCAGGAGACTTGGCAGCCGCCCCCAGGGCTCTAGCCTCTGGAACTCGTCCCCTTGGAAGGGGCCTGGCCCAGGTGCCAGGTTCGGCTGGTCGGCCAGCCTCCTTTGGAGAAAGCAGGCAAGCCGAGCCAGGCTTGCAGTGGCCCTGGCGTGACACCTGCCACCTCAGGCAGAGGGCCTCCCGCGTGCCCTCCATGGCGGGTTTCTCCCCGGAGCCGTGGCCTGGGCACTAGGAAGGCCGGGCCTCCCCGACTCCCGGGAGGAGGGGCTAGCCCAGTTGCGCCCTGGCCCCCAAACCCTCTGGTGCCATCTGCCTGTCTCGGCACTTCTGACTCCACAGAGCCTTTCCTACATCTGGGCTGCCTGCCGTGGCAAAGTGCAGGCGTGGGGTGAGGCCATGGCTTTGTCTTTCCAGGAAAAAATGAGCCCCTGGCCGAAGCAGCAGGCCCAGGCAGAGCCTTGAGCTTGAAGCCCAGTAGGTCTGTGGCCCTCAGGGCCAGAGCCATGCTTTCAAGGCAGGGAAGCGGCCTGCAAGCTGAGTGGGAGTGGGGGAGGGGAGGGAGACAGCTGAAGCCGAGTCCAGAAGGGCGGCGATGGAAGAGCTGCAGCTGGGTCAGAGCCTGGAGGGAGGGCGGGGACTTCACTGAGGACCCCCCCGCCCCCCGAGGCCAGCCCTAGGCCCCGGCGGTCGCGCATGCGCCCTTGGCCTGTGCGGTGTGTGGGGGGTTGAACCCAAGCCCGCAGGGCTCCCGGAGCGGCCAGAGAAAGAAGGGCCCATGGAGAGGTAGGCGAGGTGGGCAGGGGGCGCCACCTTACTCTCCTCAGCTCCCTGAGGGAGAGAGAGAGAGACAGAGACAGAGAGAGAGAGATCCCTGACCTCTGAGTCTCTGCCTCCACCGCTGGCTGGTGCCAACTCACGCGCCATCCCACTTCCAGCCATCACCACCACGCCTGCCCCGGGGCCAGCCCCACAACAGAGAGGCCGGTGGGTTCCTGCTCACCTCTGTGCCGTCCCTTCCCGACCTGACCCCAGTGCAGGGGATAAGCTTCAGACAAGTCTTTCCATGTCCCTCTGCATGACAATAGACTTCCTCCCCTCTCCCATTCCACAGGCCCACCCACCCGGGACATCCACCTTTGTCATTAGCTCAGGAGAGGATGCAAGATGAGAATCTCTGCTATTGTGTGGGGAGACTCAGTTTCCCGGGTTTCCCCCATGGACACATGTTCTTCAGCTGGGTCTGATTTTCTCCAGACAAGCTGTCTTGGGAAGGATTTGGCCAGCCCTAAGAACCTGAAGGGAAAGGGCGGAGGGGGGTTCTCTCTCTGCCCCCGACAGCCCCGAGCTGGGTCGGTCCCTCAGACCTGGCCAGGGGCAGCCCATCCCCCGGCGCCCTTCCCCGGGGCATCCAAGGGCAGGCTCGGCGCCAGCCCCACCCCGCTCGCCACTGCCCGACCATCGTCCTCCCTCGGGGAGCCTGGGCAGGACAGGGACCCGGCTGTGGGAGGCCTCCAGATCTCAGGCCTGGCACACCGTTTAGCAGGCTGCTTCCTCCTCTGACGGGGGCCCAGCACACGCCCCAGGAGACTTGGCAGCCGCCCCCAGGGCTCTAGCCTCTGGAACTCGTCCCCTTGGAAGGGGCCTTGCCCAGGTGCCAGGTTCGGCTGGTCGGCCAGCCTCCTTTGGAGAAAGCAGGCAAGCCGAGCCAGGCTTGCAGTGGCCCTGGCGTGACACCTGCCACCTCAGGCAGAGGGCCTCCCGCGTGCCCTCCATGGCGGGTTTCTCCCCGGAGCCGTGGCCTGGGCACTAGGAAGGCCGGGCCTCCCCGACTCCCGGGAGGAGGGGCTAGCCCACTTGCGCCCTGGCCCCCAAACCCTCTGGTGCCATCTGCCTGTCTCGGCACTTCTGACTCCACAGAGCCTTTCCTACATCTGGGCTGCCTGCCGTGGCAAAGTGCAGGCGTGGGGTGAGGCCATGGCTTTGTCTTTCCAGGAAAAAATGAGCCCCTGGCCGAAGCAGCAGGCCCAGGCAGAGCCTTGAGCTTGAAGCCCAGTAGGTCTGTGGCCCTCAGGGCCAGAGCCATGCTTTCAAGGCAGGGAAGCGGCCTGCAAGCTGAGTGGGAGTGGGGGAGGGGAGGGAGACAGCTGAAGCCGAGTCCAGAAGGGCGGCGATGGAAGAGCTGCAGCTGGGTCAGAGCCTGGAGGGAGGGCGGGGCCTTCACTGAGGACCCCCCCCCAGGCCAGCCATAGGCCCCGGCGGTCGCCGGTCGCGCATGCGCCCTTGGCCTGTGCGGTGTGTGGGGGGTTGAACCCAAGCCCGCAGGGCTCCCGGAGCGGCCAGAGAAAGAAGGGCCCATGGAGAGGTAGGCGAGGTGGGCAGGGGGCGCCACCTTACTCTCCTCAGCTCCCTGAGGGAGAGAGAGAGAGACAGAGACAGAGAGAGAGATCCCTGACCTCTGAGTCTCTGCCTCCACCGCTGGCTGGTGCCAACTCACGCGCCATCCCACTTCCAGCCATCACCCCCACGCCTGCCCCGGGGCCAGCCCCACCACAGAGAGGCCGGTTGGTTCCTGCTCACCTCTGTGCCGTCCCTTCCCGACCTGACCCCAGTGCAGGGGATAAGCTTCAGACAAGTCTTTCCATGTCCCTCTGCATGACAATAGACTTCCTCCCCTCTCCCATTCCACAGGCCCACCCGGGACATCCACCTTTGTCATTAGCTCAGGAGAGGATGCAAGATGAGAATCTCTGCTATTGTGTGGGGAGACTCAGTTTCCCGGGTTTCCCCCATGGACACATGTTCTTCAGCTGGGTCTGATTTTCTCCAGACAAGCTGTCTTGGGAAGGATTTGGCCAGCCCTAAGAACCTGAAGGGAAAGGGCGGAGGGGGGTTCTCTCTCTGCCCCCGACAGCCCCGAGCTGGGTCGGTCCCTCAGACCTGGCCAGGGGCAGCCCATCCCCCGGCGCCCTTCCCCGGGGCATCCAAGGGCAGGCTCGGCGCCAGCCCCACCCCGCTCGCCACTGCCCGACCATCGTCCTCCCTCGGGGGGCCTGGGCAGGACAGGGACCCGGCTGTGGGAGGCCTCCAGATCTCAGGCCTGGCACACCGTTTAGCAGGCTGCTTCCTCCTCTGACGGGGGCCCAGCACACGCCCCAGGAGACTTGGCAGCCGCCCCCAGGGCTCTAGCCTCTGGAACTCGTCCCCTTGGAAGGGGCCTGGCCCAGGTGCCAGGTTCGGCTGGTCGGCCAGCCTCCTTTGGAGAAAGCAGGCAAGCCGAGCCAGGCTTGCAGTGGCCCTGGCGTGACACCTGCCACCTCAGGCAGAGGGCCTCCCGCGTGCCCTCCATGGCGGGTTTCTCCCCGGAGCCGTGGCCTGGGCACTAGGAAGGCCGGGCCTCCCCGACTCCCGGGAGGAGGGGCTAGCCCACTTGCGCCCTGGCCCCCAAACCCTCTGGTGCCATCTGCCTGTCTCGGCACTTCTGACTCCACAGAGCCTTTCCTACATCTGGGCTGCCTGCCGTGGCAAAGTGCAGGCGTGGGGTGAGGCCATGGCTTTGTCTTTCCAGGAAAAAATGAGCCCCTGGCCGAAGCAGCAGGCCCAGGCAGAGCCTTGAGCTTGAAGCCCAGTAGGTCTGTGGCCCTCAGGGCCAGAGCCATGCTTTCAAGGCAGGGAAGCGGCCTGCAAGCTGAGTGGGAGTGGGGGAGGGGAGGGAGACAGCTGAAGCCGAGTCCAGAAGGGCGGCGATGGAAGAGCTGCAGCTGGGTCAGAGCCTGGAGGGAGGGCGGGGACTTCACTGAGGACCCCCCCGCCCCCCGAGGCCAGCCCTAGAACCCGGCGGTCGCGCATGCGCCCTTGGCCTGTGCGGTGTGTGGGGGGTTGAACCCAAGCCCGCAGGGCTCCCGGAGCGGCCAGAGAAAGAAGGGCCCATGGAGAGGTAGGCGAGGTGGGCAGGGGGCGCCACCTTACTCTCCTCAGCTCCCTGAGGGAGAGAGAGAGAGACAGAGACAGAGAGAGAGAGATCCCTGACCTCTGAGTCTCTGCCTCCACCGCTGGCTGGTGCCAACTCACGCGCCATCCCACTTCCAGCCATCACCCCCACGCCTGCCCCGGGGCCAGCCCCACCACAGAGAGGCCGGTTGGTTCCTGCTCACCTCTGTGCCGTCCCTTCCCGACCTGACCCCAGTGCAGGGGATAAGCTTCAGACAAGTCTTTCCATGTCCCTCTGCATGACAATAGACTTCCTCCCCTCTCCCATTCCACAGGCCCACCCACCCGGGACATCCACCTTTGTCATTAGCTCAGGAGAGGATGCAAGATGAGAATCTCTGCTATTGTGTGGGGAGACTCAGTTTCCCGGGTTTCCCCCATGGACACATGTTCTTCAGCTGGGTCTGATTTTCTCCAGACAAGCTGTCTTGGGAAGGATTTGGCCAGCCCTAAGAACCTGAAGGGAAAGGGCGGAGGGGGGTTCTCTCTCTGCCCCCGACAGCCCCGAGCTGGGTCGGTCCCTCAGACCTGGCCAGGGGCAGCCCATCCCCCGGCGCCCTTCCCCGGGGCATCCAAGGGCAGGCTCGGCGCCAGCCCCACCCCGCTCGCCACTGCCCGACCATCGTCCTCCCTCGGGGGGCCTGGGCAGGACAGGGACCCGGCTGTGGGAGGCCTCCAGATCTCAGGCCTGGCACACCGTTTAGCAGGCTGCTTCCTCCTCTGACGGGGGCCCAGCACACGCCCCAGGAGACTTGGCAGCCGCCCCCAGGGCTCTAGCCTCTGGAACTCGTCCCCTTGGAAGGGGCCTGGCCCAGGTGCCAGGTTCGGCTGGTCGGCCAGCCTCCTTTGGAGAAAGCAGGCAAGCCGAGCCAGGCTTGCAGTGGCCCTGGCGTGACACCTGCCACCTCAGGCAGAGGGCCTCCCACGTGCCCTCCATGGCGGGTTTCTCCCCGGAGCCGTGGCCTGGGCACTAGGAAGGCCGGGCCTCCCCGACTCCCGGGAGGAGGGGCTAGCCCACTTGCGCCCTGGCCCCCAAACCCTCTGGTGCCATCTGCCTGTCTCGGCACTTCTGACTCCACAGAGCCTTTCCTACATCTGGGCTGCCTGCCGTGGCAAAGTGCAGGCGTGGGGTGAGGCCATGGCTTTGTCTTTCCAGGAAAAAATGAGCCCCTGGCCGAAGCAGCAGGCCCAGGCAGAGCCTTGAGCTTGAAGCCCAGTAGGTCTGTGGCCCTCAGGGCCAGAGCCATGCTTTCAAGGCAGGGAAGCGGCCTGCAAGCTGAGTGGGAGTGGGGGAGGGGAGGGAGACAGCTGAAGCCGAGTCCAGAAGGGCGGCGATGGAAGAGCTGCAGCTGGGTCAGAGCCTGGAGGGAGGGCGGGGCCTTCACTGAGGACCCCCCCCCCAGGCCAGCCATAGGCCCCGGCGGTCGCCGGTCGCGCATGCGCCCTTGGCCTGTGCGGTGTGTGGGGGGTTGAACCCAAGCCCGCAGGGCTCCCGGAGCGGCCAGAGAAAGAAGGGCCCATGGAGAGGTAGGCGAGGTGGGCAGGGGGCGCCACCTTACTCTCCTCAGCTCCCTGAGGGAGAGAGAGAGAGACAGAGACAGAGAGAGAGATCCCTGACCTCTGAGTCTCTGCCTCCACCGCTGGCTGGTGCCAACTCACGCGCCATCCCACTTCCAGCCATCACCCCCACGCCTGCCCCGGGGCCAGCCCCACAACAGAGAGGCCGGTTGGTTCCTGCTCACCTCTGTGCCGTCCCTTCCCGACCTGACCCCAGTGCAGGGGATAAGCTTCAGACAAGTCTTTCCATGTCCCTCTGCATGACAATAGACTTCCTCCCCTCTCCCATTCCACAGGCCCACCCGGGACATCCACCTTTGTCATTAGCTCAGGAGAGGATGCAAGATGAGAATCTCTGCTATTGTGTGGGGAGACTCAGTTTCCCGGGTTTCCCCCATGGACACATGTTCTTCAGCTGGGTCTGATTTTCTCCAGACAAGCTGTCTTGGGAAGGATTTGGCCAGCCCTAAGAACCTGAAGGGAAAGGGCGGAGGGGGGTTCTCTCTCTGCCCCCGACAGCCCCGAGCTGGGTCGGTCCCTCAGACCTGGCCAGGGGCAGCCCATCCCCCGGCGCCCTTCCCCGGGGCATCCAAGGGCAGGCTCGGCGCCAGCCCCACCCCGCTCGCCACTGCCCGACCATCGTCCTCCCTCGGGGGGCCTGGGCAGGACAGGGACCCGGCTGTGGGAGGCCTCCAGATCTCAGGCCTGGCACACCGTTTAGCAGGCTGCTTCCTCCTCTGACGGGGGCCCAGCACACGCCCCAGGAGACTTGGCAGCCGCCCCCAGGGCTCTAGCCTCTGGAACTCGTCCCCTTGGAAGGGGCCTGGCCCAGGTGCCAGGTTCGGCTGGTCGGCCAGCCTCCTTTGGAGAAAGCAGGCAAGCCGAGCCAGGCTTGCAGTGGCCCTGGCGTGACACCTGCCACCTCAGGCAGAGGACCTCCCGCGTGCCCTCCATGGCGGGTTTCTCCCCGGAGCCGTGGCCTGGGCACTAGGAAGGCCGGGCCTCCCCGACTCCCGGGAGGAGGGGCTAGCCCAGTTGCGCCCTGGCCCCCAAACCCTCTGGTGCCATCTGCCTGTCTCGGCACTTCTGACTCCACAGAGCCTTTCCTACATCTGGGCTGCCTGCCGTGGCAAAGTGCAGGCGTGGGGTGAGGCCATGGCTTTGTCTTTCCAGGAAAAAATGAGCCCCTGGCCGAAGCAGCAGGCCCAGGCAGAGCCTTGAGCTTGAAGCCCAGTAGGTCTGTGGCCCTCAGGGCCAGAGCCATGCTTTCAAGGCAGGGAAGCGGCCTGCAAGCTGAGTGGGAGTGGGGGAGGGGAGGGAGACAGCTGAAGCCGAGTCCAGAAGGGCGGCGATGGAAGAGCTGCAGCTGGGTCAGAGCCTGGAGGGAGGGCGGGGACTTCACTGAGGACCCCCCCGCCCCCCGAGGCCAGCCCTAGGCCCCGGCGGTCGCGCATGCGCCCTTGGCCTGTGCGGTGTGTGGGGGGTTGAACCCAAGCCCGCAGGGCTCCCGGAGCGGCCAGAGAAAGAAGGGCCCATGGAGAGGTAGGCGAGGTGGGCAGGGGGCGCCACCTTACTCTCCTCAGCTCCCTGAGGGAGAGAGAGAGAGACAGAGACAGAGAGAGAGAGATCCCTGACCTCTGAGTCTCTGCCTCCACCGCTGGCTGGTGCCAACTCACGCGCCATCCCACTTCCAGCCATCACCCCCACGCCTGCCCCGGGGCCAGCCCCACCACAGAGAGGCCGGTGGGTTCCTGCTCACCTCTGTGCCGTCCCTTCCCGACCTGACCCCAGTGCAGGGGATAAGCTTCAGACAAGTCTTTCCATGTCCCTCTGCATGACAATAGACTTCCTCCCCTCTCCCATTCCACAGGCCCACCCACCCGGGACATCCACCTTTGTCATTAGCTCAGGAGAGGATGCAAGATGAGAATCTCTGCTATTGTGTGGGGAGACTCAGTTTCCCGGGTTTCCCCCATGGACACATGTTCTTCAGCTGGGTCTGATTTTCTCCAGACAAGCTGTCTTGGGAAGGATTTGGCCAGCCCTAAGAACCTGAAGGGAAAGGGCGGAGGGGTGTTCTCTCTCTGCCCCCGACAGCCCCGAGCTGGGTCGGTCCCTCAGACCTGGCCAGGGGCAGCCCATCCCCCGGCGCCCTTCCCCGGGGCATCCAAGGGCAGGCTCGGCGCCAGCCCCACCCCGCTCGCCACTGCCCGACCATCGTCCTCCCTCGGGGGGCCTGGGCAGGACAGGGACCCGGCTGTGGGAGGCCTCCAGATCTCAGGCCTGGCACACCGTTTAGCAGGCTGCTTCCTCCTCTGACGGGGGCCCAGCACACGCCCCAGGAGACTTGGCAGCCGCCCCCAGGGCTCTAGCCTCTGGAACTCGTCCCCTTGGAAGGGGCCTGGCCCAGGTGCCAGGTTCGGCTGGTCGGCCAGCCTCCTTTGGAGAAAGCAGGCAAGCCGAGCCAGGCTTGCAGTGGCCCTGGCGTGACACCTGCCACCTCAGGCAGAGGGCCTCCCGCGTGCCCTCCATGGCGGGTTTCTCCCCGGAGCCGTGGCCTGGGCACTAGGAAGGCCGGGCCTCCCCGACTCCCGGGAGGAGGGGCTAGCCCACTTGCGCCCTGGCCCCCAAACCCTCTGGTGCCATCTGCCTGTCTCGGCACTTCTGACTCCACAGAGCCTTTCCTACATCTGGGCTGCCTGCCGTGGCAAAGTGCAGGCGTGGGGTGAGGCCATGGCTTTGTCTTTCCAGGAAAAAATGAGCCCCTGGCCGAAGCAGCAGGCCCAGGCAGAGCCTTGAGCTTGAAGCCCAGTAGGTCTGTGGCCCTCAGGGCCAGAGCCATGCTTTCAAGGCAGGGAAGCGGCCTGCAAGCTGAGTGGGAGTGGGGGAGGGGAGGGAGACAGCTGAAGCCGAGTCCAGAAGGGCGGCGATGGAAGAGCTGCAGCTGGGTCAGAGCCTGGAGGGAGGGCGGGGACTTCACTGAGGACCCCCCCGCCCCCCGAGGCCAGCCCTAGGCCCCGGCGGTCGCGCATGCGCCCTTGGCCTGTGCGGTGTGTGGGGGGTTGAACCCAAGCCCGCAGGGCTCCCGGAGCGGCCAGAGAAAGAAGGGCCCATGGAGAGGTAGGCGAGGTGGGCAGGGGGCGCCACCTTACTCTCCTCAGCTCCCTGAGGGAGAGAGAGAGAGACAGAGACAGAGAGAGAGAGATCCCTGACCTCTGAGTCTCTGCCTCCACCGCTGGCTGGTGCCAACTCACGCGCCATCCCACTTCCAGCCATCACCCCCACGCCTGCCCCGGGGCCAGCCCCACCACAGAGAGGCCGGTGGGTTCCTGCTCACCTCTGTGCCGTCCCTTCCCGACCTGACCCCAGTGCAGGGGATAAGCTTCAGACAAGTCTTTCCATGTCCCTCTGCATGACAATAGACTTCCTCCCCTCTCCCATTCCACAGGCCCACCCACCCGGGACATCCACCTTTGTCATTAGCTCAGGAGAGGATGCAAGATGAGAATCTCTGCTATTGTGTGGGGAGACTCAGTTTCCCGGGTTTCCCCCATGGACACATGTTCTTCAGCTGGGTCTGATTTTCTCCAGACAAGCTGTCTTGGGAAGGATTTGGCCAGCCCTAAGAACCTGAAGGGAAAGGGCGGAGGGGGGTTCTCTCTCTGCCCCCGACAGCCCCGAGCTGGGTCGGTCCCTCAGACCTGGCCAGGGGCAGCCCATCCCCCGGCGCCCTTCCCCGGGGCATCCAAGGGCAGGCTCGGCGCCAGCCCCACCCCGCTCGCCACTGCCCGACCATCGTCCTCCCTCGGGGGGCCTGGGCAGGACAGGGACCCGGCTGTGGGAGGCCTCCAGATCTCAGGCCTGGCACACCGTTTAGCAGGCTGCTTCCTCCTCTGACGGGGGCCCAGCACACGCCCCAGGAGACTTGGCAGCCGCCCCCAGGGCTCTAGCCTCTGGAACTCGTCCCCTTGGAAGGGGCCTGGCCCAGGTGCCAGGTTCGGCTGGTCGGCCAGCCTCCTTTGGAGAAAGCAGGCAAGCCGAGCCAGGCTTGCAGTGGCCCTGGCGTGACACCTGCCACCTCAGGCAGAGGGCCTCCCGCGTGCCCTCCATGGCGGGTTTCTCCCCGGAGCCGTGGCCTGGGCACTAGGAAGGCCGGGCCTCCCCGACTCCCGGGAGGAGGGGCTAGCCCACTTGCGCCCTGGCCCCCAAACCCTCTGGTGCCATCTGCCTGTCTCGGCACTTCTGACTCCACAGAGCCTTTCCTACATCTGGGCTGCCTGCCGTGGCAAAGTGCAGGCGTGGGGTGAGGCCATGGCTTTGTCTTTCCAGGAAAAAATGAGCCCCTGG
The DNA here is from genome assembly GCF_020826845.1 of Diceros bicornis minor. Classification (NCBI taxonomy): domain Eukaryota; kingdom Metazoa; phylum Chordata; class Mammalia; order Perissodactyla; family Rhinocerotidae; genus Diceros; species Diceros bicornis. Next base: position 36,610 of record NW_026691537.1, read on the forward strand.
CCGAAGCAGCAGGCCCAGGCAGAGCCTTGAGCTTGAAGCCCAGTAGGTCTGTGGCCCTCAGGGCCAGAGCCATGCTTTCAAGGCAGGGAAGCGGCCTGCAAGCTGAGTGGGAGTGGGGGAGGGGAGGGAGACAGCTGAAGCCGAGTCCAGAAGGGCGGCGATGGAAGAGCTGCAGCTGGGTCAGAGCCTGGAGGGAGGGCGGGGACTTCACTGAGGACCCCCCCGCCCCCCGAGGCCAGCCCTAGGCCCCGGCGGTCGCGCATGCGCCCTTGGCCTGTGCGGTGTGTGGGGGGTTGAACCCAAGCCCGCAGGGCTCCCGGAGCGGCCAGAGAAAGAAGGGCCCATGGAGAGGTAGGCGAGGTGGGCAGGGGGCGCCACCTTACTCTCCTCAGCTCCCTGAGGGAGAGAGAGAGAGACAGAGACAGAGAGAGAGAGATCCCTGACCTCTGAGTCTCTGCCTCCACCGCTGGCTGGTGCCAACTCACGCGCCATCCCACTTCCAGCAATCACCACCACGCCTGCCCCGGGGCCAGCCCCACAACAGAGAGGCCGGTGGGTTCCTGCTCACCTCTGTGCCGTCCCTTCCCGACCTGACCCCAGTGCAGGGGATAAGCTTCAGACAAGTCTTTCCATGTCCCTCTGCATGACAATAGACTTCCTCCCCTCTCCCATTCCACAGGCCCACCCACCCGGGACATCCACCTTTGTCATTAGCTCAGGAGAGGATGCAAGATGAGAATCTCTGCTATTGTGTGGGGAGACTCAGTTTCCCGGGTTTCCCCCATGGACACATGTTCTTCAGCTGGGTCTGATTTTCTCCAGACAAGCTGTCTTGGGAAGGATTTGGCCAGCCCTAAGAACCTGAAGGGAAAGGGCGGAGGGGGGTTCTCTCTCTGCCCCCGACAGCCCCGAGCTGGGTCGGTCCCTCAGACCTGGCCAGGGGCAGCCCATCCCCCGGCGCCCTTCCCCGGGGCATCCAAGGGCAGGCTCGGCGCCAGCCCCACCCCGCTCGCCACTGCCCGACCATCGTCCTCCCTCGGGGAGCCTGGACAGGACAGGGACCCGGCTGTGGGAGGCCTCCAGATCTCAGGCCTGGCACACCGTTTAGCAGGCTGCTTCCTCCTCTGACGGGGGCCCAGCACACGCCCCAGGAGACTTGGCAGCCGCCCCCAGGGCTCTAGCCTCTGGAACTCGTCCCCTTGGAAGGGGCCTTGCCCAGGTGCCAGGTTCGGCTGGTCGGCCAGCCTCCTTTGGAGAAAGCAGGCAAGCCGAGCCAGGCTTGCAGTGGCCCTGGGGTGACACCTGCCACCTCAGGCAGAGGGCCTCCCGCGTGCCCTCCATGGCGGGTTTCTCCCCGGAGCCGTGGCCTGGGCACTAGGAAGGCCGGGCCTCCCCGACTCCCGGGAGGAGGGGCTAGCCCACTTGCGCCCTGGCCCCCAAACCCTCTGGTGCCATCTGCCTGTCTCGGCACTTCTGACTCCACAGAGCCTTTCCTACATCTGGGCTGCCTGCCGTGGCAAAGTGCAGGCGTGGGGTGAGGCCATGGCTTTGTCTTTCCAGGAAAAAATGAGCCCCTGGCCGAAGCAGCAGGCCCAGGCAGAGCCTTGAGCTTGAAGCCCAGTAGGTCTGTGGCCCTCAGGGCCAGAGCCATGCTTTCAAGGCAGGGAAGCGGCCTGCAAGCTGAGTGGGAGTGGGGGAGGGGAGGGAGACAGCTGAAGCCGAGTCCAGAAGGGCGGCGATGGAAGAGCTGCAGCTGGGTCAGAGCCTGGAGGGAGGGCGGGGACTTCACTGAGGACCCCCCCGCCCCCCGAGGCCAGCCCTAGGCCCCGGCGGTCGCGCATGCGCCCTTGGCCTGTGCGGTGTGTGGGGGTTTGAACCCAAGCCCGCAGGGCTCCCGGAGCGGCCAGAGAAAGAAGGGCCCATGGAGAGGTAGGCGAGGTGGGCAGGGGGCGCCACCTTACTCTCCTCAGCTCCCTGAGGGAGAGAGAGAGAGACAGAGACAGAGAGAGAGATCCCTGACCTCTGAGTCTCTGCCTCCACCGCTGGCTGGTGCCAACTCACGCGCCATCCCACTTCCAGCCATCACCCCCACGCCTGCCCCGGGGCCAGCCCCACCACAGAGAGGCCGGTGGGTTCCTGCTCACCTCTGTGCCGTCCCTTCCCGACCTGACCCCAGTGCAGGAGATAAGCTTCAGACAAGTCTTTCCATGTCCCTCTGCATGACAATAGACTTCCTCCCCTCTCCCATTCCACAGGCCCACCCACCCGGGACATCCACCTTTGTCATTAGCTCAGTAGAGGATGCAAGATGAGAATCTCTGCTATTGTGTGGGGAGACTCAGTTTCCCGGGTTTCCCCCATGGACACATGTTCTTCAGCTGGGTCTGATTTTCTCCAGACAAGCTGTCTTGGGAAGGATTTGGCCAGCCCTAAGAACCTGAAGGGAAAGGGCGGAGGGGGGTTCTCTCTCTGCCCCCGACAGCCCCGAGCTGGGTCGGTCCCTCAGACCTGGCCAGGGGCAGCCCATCCCCCGGCGCCCTTCCCCGGGGCATCCAAGGGCAGGCTCGGCGCCAGCCCCACCCCGCTCGCCACTGCCCGACCATCGTCCTCCCTCGGGGGGCCTGGGCAGGACAGGGACCCGGCTGTGGGAGGCCTCCAGATCTCAGGCCTGGCACACCGTTTAGCAGGCTGCTTCCTCCTCTGACGGGGGCCCAGCACACGCCCCAGGAGACTTGGCAGCCGCCCCCAGGGCTCTAGCCTCTGGAACTCGTCCCCTTGGAAGGGGCCTGGCCCAGGTGCCAGGTTCGGCTGGTCGGCCAGCCTCCTTTGGAGAAAGCAGGCAAGCCGAGCCAGGCTTGCAGTGGCCCTGGCGTGACACCTGCCACCTCAGGCAGAGGGCCTCCCGCGTGCCCTCCATGGCGGGTTTCTCCCCGGAGCCGTGGCCTGGGCACTAGGAAGGCCGGGCCTCCCCGACTCCCGGGAGGAGGGGCTAGCCCAGTTGCGCCCTGGCCCCCAAACCCTCTGGTGCCATCTGCCTGTCTCGGCACTTCTGACTCCACAGAGCCTTTCCTACATCTGGGCTGCCTGCCGTGGCAAAGTGCAGGCGTGGGGTGAGGCCATGGCTTTGTCTTTCCAGGAAAAAATGAGCCCCTGGCCGAAGCAGCAGGCCCAGGCAGAGCCTTGAGCTTGAAGCCCAGTAGGTCTGTGGCCCTCAGGGCCAGAGCCATGCTTTCAAGGCAGGGAAGCGGCCTGCAAGCTGAGTGGGAGTGGGGGAGGGGAGGGAGACAGCTGAAGCCGAGTCCAGAAGGGCGGCGATGGAAGAGCTGCAGCTGGGTCAGAGCCTGGAGGGAGGGCGGGGATTTCACTGAGGACCCTCCCGCCCCCCCGAGGCCAGCCCTAGGCCCCGGCGGTCGCGCATGCGCCCTTGGCCTGTGCGGTGTGTGGGGGGTTGAACCCAAGCCCGCAGGGCTCCCGGAGCGGCCAGAGAAAGAAGGGCCCATGGAGAGGTAGGCGAGGTGGGCAGGGGGCGCCACCTTACTCTCCTCAGCTCCCTGAGGGAGAGAGAGAGAGACAGAGACAGAGAGAGAGATCCCTGACCTCTGAGTCTCTGCCTCCACCGCTGGCTGGTGCCAACTCACGCGCCATCCCACTTCCAGCCATCACCCCCACGCCTGCCCCGGGGCCAGCCCCACAACAGAGAGGCCGGTGGGTTCCTGCTCACCTCTGTGCCGTCCCTTCCCGACCTGACCCCAGTGCAGGGGATAAGCTTCAGACAAGTCTTTCCATGTCCCTCTGCATGACAATAGACTTCCTCCCCTCTCCCATTCCACAGGCCCACCCACCCGGACATCCACCTTTGTCATTAGCTCAGGAGAGGATGCAAGATGAGAATCTCTGCTATTGTGTGGGGAGACTCAGTTTCCCGGGTTTCCCCCATGGACACATGTTCTTCAGCTGGGTCTGATTTTCTCCAGACAAGCTGTCTTGGGAAGGATTTGGCCAGCCCTAAGAACCTGAAGGGAAAGGGCGGAGGGGGGTTCTCTCTCTGCCCCCGACAGCCCCGAGCTGGGTCGGTCCCTCAGACCTGGCCAGGGGCAGCCCATCCCCCGGCGCCCTTCCCCGGGGCATCCAAGGGCAGGCTCGGCGCCAGCCCCACCCCGCTCGCCACTGCCCGACCATCGTCCTCCCTCGGGGGGCCTGGGCAGGACAGGGACCCGGCTGTGGGAGGCCTCCAGATCTCAGGCCTGGCACACCGTTTAGCAGGCTGCTTCCTCCTCTGACGGGGGCCCAGCACACGCCCCAGGAGACTTGGCAGCCGCCCCCAGGGCTCTAGCCTCTGGAACTCGTCCCCTTGGAAGGGGCCTGGCCCAGGTGCCAGGTTCGGCTGGTCGGCCAGCCTCCTTTGGAGAAAGCAGGCAAGCCGAGCCAGGCTTGCAGTGGCCCTGGCGTGACACCTGCCACCTCAGGCAGAGGGCCTCCCGCGTGCCCTCCATGGCGGGTTTCTCCCCGGAGCCGTGGCCTGGGCACTAGGAAGGCCGGGCCTCCCCGACTCCCGGGAGGAGGGGCTAGCCCAGTTGCGCCCTGGCCCCCAAACCCTCTGGTGCCATCTGCCTGTCTCGGCACTTCTGACTCCACAGAGCCTTTCCTACATCTGGGCTGCCTGCCGTGGCAAAGTGCAGGCGTGGGGTGAGGCCATGGCTTTGTCTTTCCAGGAAAAAATGAGCCCCTGGCCGAAGCAGCAGGCCCAGGCAGAGCCTTGAGCTTGAAGCCCAGTAGGTCTGTGGCCCTCAGGGCCAGAGCCATGCTTTCAAGGCAGGGAAGCGGCCTGCAAGCTGAGTGGGAGTGGGGGAGGGGAGGGAGACAGCTGAAGCCGAGTCCAGAAGGGCGGCGATGGAAGAGCTGCAGCTGGGTCAGAGCCTGGAGGGAGGGCGGGGATTTCACTGAGGACCCTCCCGCCCCCCCGAGGCCAGCCCTAGGCCCCGGCGGTCGCGCATGCGCCCTTGGCCTGTGCGGTGTGTGGGGGGTTGAACCCAAGCCCGCAGGGCTCCCGGAGCGGCCAGAGAAAGAAGGGCCCATGGAGAGGTAGGCGAGGTGGGCAGGGGGCGCCACCTTACTCTCCTCAGCTCCCTGAGGGAGAGAGAGAGAGACAGAGACAGAGAGAGAGATCCCTGACCTCTGAGTCTCTGCCTCCACCGCTGGCTGGTGCCAACTCACGCGCCATCCCACTTCCAGCCATCACCCCCACGCCTGCCCCGGGGCCAGCCCCACAACAGAGAGGCCGGTGGGTTCCTGCTCACCTCTGTGCCGTCCCTTCCCGACCTGACCCCAGTGCAGGGGATAAGCTTCAGACAAGTCTTTCCATGTCCCTCTGCATGACAATAGACTTCCTCCCCTCTCCCATTCCACAGGCCCACCCACCCGGACATCCACCTTTGTCATTAGCTCAGGAGAGGATGCAAGATGAGAATCTCTGCTATTGTGTGGGGAGACTCAGTTTCCCGGGTTTCCCCCATGGACACATGTTCTTCAGCTGGGTCTGATTTTCTCCAGACAAGCTGTCTTGGGAAGGATTTGGCCAGCCCTAAGAACCTGAAGGGAAAGGGCGGAGGGGGGTTCTCTCTCTGCCCCCGACAGCCCCGAGCTGGGTCGGTCCCTCAGACCTGGCCAGGGGCAGCCCATCCCCCGGCGCCCTTCCCCGGGGCATCCAAGGGCAGGCTCGGCGCCAGCCCCACCCCGCTCGCCACTGCCCGACCATCGTCCTCCCTCGGGGGGCCTGGGCAGGACAGGGACCCGGCTGTGGGAGGCCTCCAGATCTCAGGCCTGGCACACCGTTTAGCAGGCTGCTTCCTCCTCTGACGGGGGCCCAGCACACGCCCCAGGAGACTTGGCAGCCGCCCCCAGGGCTCTAGCCTCTGGAACTCGTCCCCTTGGAAGGGGCCTGGCCCAGGTGCCAGGTTCGGCTGGTCGGCCAGCCTCCTTTGGAGAAAGCAGGCAAGCCGAGCCAGGCTTGCAGTGGCCCTGGCGTGACACCTGCCACCTCAGGCAGAGGGCCTCCCGCGTGCCCTCCATGGCGGGTTTCTCCCCGGAGCCGTGGCCTGGGCACTAGGAAGGCCGGGCCTCCCCGACTCCCGGGAGGAGGGGCTAGCCCAGTTGCGCCCTGGCCCCCAAACCCTCTGGTGCCATCTGCCTGTCTCGGCACTTCTGACTCCACAGAGCCTTTCCTACATCTGGGCTGCCTGCCGTGGCAAAGTGCAGGCGTGGGGTGAGGCCATGGCTTTGTCTTTCCAGGAAAAAATGAGCCCCTGGCCGAAGCAGCAGGCCCAGGCAGAGCCTTGAGCTTGAAGCCCAGTAGGTCTGTGGCCCTCAGGGCCAGAGCCATGCTTTCAAGGCAGGGAAGCGGCCTGCAAGCTGAGTGGGAGTGGGGGAGGGGAGGGAGACAGCTGAAGCCGAGTCCAGAAGGGCGGCGATGGAAGAGCTGCAGCTGGGTCAGAGCCTGGAGGGAGGGCGGGGACTTCACTGAGGACCCCCCCGCCCCCCGAGGCCAGCCCTAGGCCCCGGCGGTCGCGCATGCGCCCTTGGCCTGTGCGGTGTGTGGGGGGTTGAACCCAAGCCCGCAGGGCTCCCGGAGCGGCCAGAGAAAGAAGGGCCCATGGAGAGGTAGGCGAGGTGGGCAGGGGGCGCCACCTTACTCTCCTCAGCTCCCTGAGGGAGAGAGAGAGAGACAGAGACAGAGAGAGAGATCCCTGACCTCTGAGTCTCTGCCTCCACCGCTGGCTGGTGCCAACTCACGCGCCATCCCACTTCCAGCCATCACCCCCACGCCTGCCCCGGGGCCAGCCCCACAACAGAGAGGCCGGTGGGTTCCTGCTCACCTCTGTGCCGTCCCTTCCCGACCTGACCCCAGTGCAGGGGATAAGCTTCAGACAAGTCTTTCCATGTCCCTCTGCATGACAATAGACTTCCTCCCCTCTCCCATTCCACAGGCCCACCCACCCGGGACATCCACCTTTGTCATTAGCTCAGGAGAGGATGCAAGATGAGAATCTCTGCTATTGTGTGGGGAGACTCAGTTTCCCGGGTTTCCCCCATGGACACATGTTCTTCAGCTGGGTCTGATTTTCTCCAGACAAGCTGTCTTGGGAAGGATTTGGCCAGCCCTAAGAACCTGAAGGGAAAGGGCGGAGGGGGGTTCTCTCTCTGCCCCCGACAGCCCCGAGCTGGGTCGGTCCCTCAGACCTGGCCAGGGGCAGCCCATCCCCCGGCGCCCTTCCCCGGGGCATCCAAGGGCAGGCTCGGCGCCAGCCCCACCCCGCTCGCCACTGCCCGACCATCGTCCTCCCTCGGGGGGCCTGGGCAGGACAGGGACCCGGCTGTGGGAGGCCTCCAGATCTCAGGCCTGGCACACCGTTTAGCAGGCTGCTTCCTCCTCTGACGGGGGCCCAGCACACGCCCCAGGAGACTTGGCAGCCGCCCCCAGGGCTCTAGCCTCTGGAACTCGTCCCCTTGGAAGGGGCCTGGCCCAGGTGCCAGGTTCGGCTGGTCGGCCAGCCTCCTTTGGAGAAAGCAGGCAAGCCGAGCCAGGCTTGCAGTGGCCCTGGCGTGACACCTGCCACCTCAGGCAGAGGGCCTCCCGCGTGCCCTCCATGGCGGGTTTCTCCCCGGAGCCGTGGCCTGGGCACTAGGAAGGCCGGGCCTCCCCGACTCCCGGGAGGAGGGGCTAGCCCAGTTGCGCCCTGGCCCCCAAACCCTCTGGTGCCATCTGCCTGTCTCGGCACTTCTGACTCCACAGAGCCTTTCCTACATCTGGGCTGCCTGCCGTGGCAAAGTGCAGGCGTGGGGTGAGGCCATGGCTTTGTCTTTCCAGGAAAAAATGAGCCCCTGGCCGAAGCAGCAGGCCCAGGCAGAGCCTTGAGCTTGAAGCCCAGTAGGTCTGTGGCCCTCAGGGCCAGAGCCATGCTTTCAAGGCAGGGAAGCGGCCTGCAAGCTGAGTGGGAGTGGGGGAGGGGAGGGAGACAGCTGAAGCCGAGTCCAGAAGGGCGGCGATGGAAGAGCTGCAGCTGGGTCAGAGCCTGGAGGGAGGGCGGGGACTTCACTGAGGACCCCCCCGCCCCCCGAGGCCAGCCCTAGGCCCCGGCGGTCGCGCATGCGCCCTTGGCCTGTGCGGTGTGTGGGGGTTTGAACCCAAGCCCGCAGGGCTCCCGGAGCGGCCAGAGAAAGAAGGGCCCATGGAGAGGTAGGCGAGGTGGGCAGGGGGCGCCACCTTACTCTCCTCAGCTCCCTGAGGGAGAGAGAGAGAGACAGAGACAGAGAGAGAGATCCCTGACCTCTGAGTCTCTGCCTCCACCGCTGGCTGGTGCCAACTCACGCGCCATCCCACTTCCAGCCATCACCCCCACGCCTGCCCCGGGGCCAGCCCCACCACAGAGAGGCCGGTTGGTTCCTGCTCACCTCTGTGCCGTCCCTTCCCGACCTGACCCCAGTGCAGGAGATAAGCTTCAGACATGTCTTTCCATGTCCCTCTGCATGACAATAGACTTCCTCCCCTCTCCCATTCCACACGCCCACCCACCCGGGACATCCACCTTTGTCATTAGCTCAGGAGAGGATGCAAGATGAGAATCTCTGCTATTGTGTGGGGAGACTCAGTTTCCCGGGTTTCCCCCATGGACACATGTTCTTCAGCTGGGTCTGATTTTCTCCAGACAAGCTGTCTTGGGAAGGATTTGGCCAGCCCTAAGAACCTGAAGGGAAAGGGCGGAGGGGGGTTCTCTCTCTGCCCCCGACAGCCCCGAGCTGGGTCGGTCCCTCAGACCTGGCCAGGGGCAGCCCATCCCCCGGCGCCCTTCCCCGGGGCATCCAAGGGCAGGCTCGGCGCCAGCCCCACCCCGCTCGCCACTGCCCGACCATCGTCCTCCCTCGGGGGGCCTGGGCAGGACAGGGACCCGGCTGTGGGAGGCCTCCAGATCTCAGGCCTGGCACACCGTTTAGCAGGCTGCTTCCTCCTCTGACGGGGGCCCAGCACACGCCCCAGGAGACTTGGCAGCCGCCCCCAGGGCTCTAGCCTCTGGAACTCGTCCCCTTGGAAGGGGCCTGGCCCAGGTGCCAGGTTCGGCTGGTCGGCCAGCCTCCTTTGGACAAAGCAGGCAAGCCGAGCCAGGCTTGCAGTGGCCCTGGCGTGACACCTGCCACCTCAGGCAGAGGGCCTCCCGCGTGCCCTCCATGGCGGGTTTCTCCCCGGAGCCGTGGCCTGGGCACTAGGAAGGCCGGGCCTCCCCGACTCCCGGGAGGAGGGGCTAGCCCAGTTGCGCCCTGGCCCCCAAACCCTCTGGTGCCATCTGCCTGTCTCGGCACTTCTGACTCCACAGAGCCTTTCCTACATCTGGGCTGCCTGCCGTGGCAAAGTGCAGGCGTGGGGTGAGGCCATGGCTTTGTCTTTCCAGGAAAAAATGAGCCCCTGGCCGAAGCAGCAGGCCCAGGCAGAGCCTTGAGCTTGAAGCCCAGTAGGTCTGTGGCCCTCAGGGCCAGAGCCATGCTTTCAAGGCAGGGAAGCGGCCTGCAAGCTGAGTGGGAGTGGGGGAGGGGAGGGAGACAGCTGAAGCCGAGTCCAGAAGGGCGGCGATGGAAGAGCTGCAGCTGGGTCAGAGCCTGGAGGGAGGGCGGGGACTTCACTGAGGACCCCCCCGCCCCCCGAGGCCAGCCCTAGGCCCCGGCGGTCGCGCATGCGCCCTTGGCCTGTGCGGTGTGTGGGGGGTTGAACCCAAGCCCGCAGGGCTCCCGGAGCGGCCAGAGAAAGAAGGGCCCATGGAGAGGTAGGCGAGGTGGGCAGGGGGCGCCACCTTACTCTCCTCAGCTCCCTGAGGGAGAGAGAGAGAGACAGAGACAGAGAGAGAGAGATCCCTGACCTCTGAGTCTCTGCCTCCACCGCTGGCTGGTGCCAACTCACGCGCCATCCCACTTCCAGCCATCACCCCCACGCCTGCCCCGGGGCCAGCCCCACAACAGAGAGGCCGGTGGGTTCCTGCTCACCTCTGTGCCGTCCCTTCCCGACCTGATCCCAGTGCAGGGGATAAGCTTCAGACAAGTCTTTCCATGTCCCTCTGCATGACAATAGACTTCCTCCCCTCTCCCATTCCACAGGCCCACCCACCCGGGACATCCACCTTTGTCATTAGCTCAGGAGAGGATGCAAGATGAGAATCTCTGCTATTGTGTGGGGAGACTCAGTTTCCCGGGTTTCCCCCATGGACACATGTTCTTCAGCTGGGTCTGATTTTCTCCAGACAAGCTGTCTTGGGAAGGATTTGGCCAGCCCTAAGAACCTGAAGGGAAAGGGCGGAGGGGGGTTCTCTCTCTGCCCCCGACAGCCCCGAGCTGGGTCGGTCCCTCAGACCTGGCCAGGGGCAGCCCATCCCCCGGCGCCCTTCCCCGGGGCATCCAAGGGCAGGCTCGGCGCCAGCCCCACCCCGCTCGCCACTGCCCGACCATCGTCCTCCCTCGGGGGGCCTGGGCAGGACAGGGACCCGGCTGTGGGAGGCCTCCAGATCTCAGGCCTGGCACACCGTTTAGCAGGCTGCTTCCTCCTCTGACGGGGGCCCAGCACACGCCCCAGGAGACTTGGCAGCCGCCCCCAGGGCTCTAGCCTCTGGAACTCGTCCCCTTGGAAGGGGCCTGGCCCAGGTGCCAGGTTCGGCTGGTCGGCCAGCCTCCTTTGGAGAAAGCAGGCAAGCCGAGCCAGGCTTGCAGTGGCCCTGGCGTGACACCTGCCACCTCAGGCAGAGGGCCTCCCGCGTGCCCTCCATGGCGGGTTTCTCCCCGGAGCCGTGGCCTGGGCACTAGGAAGGCCGGGCCTCCCCGACTCCCGGGAGGAGGGGCTAGCCCAGTTGCGCCCTGGCCCCCAAACCCTCTGGTGCCATCTGCCTGTCTCGGCACTTCTGACTCCACAGAGCCTTTCCTACATCTGGGCTGCCTGCCGTGGCAAAGTGCAGGCGTGGGGTGAGGCCATGGCTTTGTCTTTCCAGGAAAAAATGAGCCCCTGGCCGAAGCAGCAGGCCCAGGCAGAGCCTTGAGCTTGAAGCCCAGTAGGTCTGTGGCCCTCAGGGCCAGAGCCATGCTTTCAAGGCAGGGAAGCGGCCTGCAAGCTGAGTGGGAGTGGGGGAGGGGAGGGAGACAGCTGAAGCCTAGTCCAGAAGGGCGGCGATGGAAGAGCTGCAGCTGGGTCAGAGCCTGGAGGGAGGGCGGGGACTTCACTGAGGACCCCCCCGCACCCCGAGGCCAGCCCTAGGCCCCGGCGGTCGCGCATGCGCCCTTGGCCTGTGCGGTGTGTGGGGGGTTGAACCCAAGCCCGCAGGGCTCCCGGAGCGGCCAGAGAAAGAAGGGCCCATGGAGAGGTAGGCGAGGTGGGCAGGGGGCGCCACCTTACTCTCCTCAGCTCCCTGAGGGAGAGAGAGAGAGACAGAGACAGAGAGAGAGAGATCCCTGACCTCTGAGTCTCTGCCTCCACCGCTGGCTGGTGCCAACTCACGCGCCATCCCACTTCCAGCCATCACCCCCACGCCTGCCCCGGGGCCAGCCCCACAACAGAGAGGCCGGTGGGTTCCTGCTCACCTCTGTGCCGTCCCTTCCCGACCTGACCCCAGTGCAGGGGATAAGCTTCAGACAAGTCTTTCCATGTCCCTCTGCATGACAATAGACTTCCTCCCCTCTCCCATTCCACAGGCCCACCCACCCGGGACATCCACCTTTGTCATTAGCTCAGGAGAGGATGCAAGATGAGAATCTCTGCTATTGTGTGGGGAGACTCAGTTTCCCGGGTTTCCCCCATGGACACATGTTCTTCAGCTGGGTCTGATTTTCTCCAGACAAGCTGTCTTGGGAAGGATTTGGCCAGCCCTAAGAACCTGAAGGGAAAGGGCGGAGGGGGGTTCTCTCTCTGCCCCCGACAGCCCCGAGCTGGGTCGGTCCCTCAGACCTGGCCAGGGGCAGCCCATCCCCCGGCGCCCTTCCCCGGGGCATCCAAGGGCAGGCTCGGCGCCAGCCCCACCCCGCTCGCCACTGCCCGACCATCGTCCTCCCTCGGGGGGCCTGGGCAGGACAGGGACCCGGCTGTGGGAGGCCTCCAGATCTCAGGCCTGGCACACCGTTTAGCAGGCTGCTTCCTCCTCTGACGGGGGCCCAGCACACGCCCCAGGAGACTTGGCAGCCGCCCCCAGGGCTCTAGCCTCTGGAACTCGTCCCCTTGGAAGGGGCCTGGCCCAGGTGCCAGGTTCGGCTGGTCGGCCAGCCTCCTTTGGAGAAAGCAGGCAAGCCGAGCCAGGCTTGCAGTGGCCCTGGCGTGACACCTGCCACCTCAGGCAGAGGGCCTCCCGCGTGCCCTCCATGGCGGGTTTCTCCCCGGAGCCGTGGCCTGGGCACTAGGAAGGCCGGGCCTCCCCGACTCCCGGGAGGAGGGGCTAGCCCAGTTGCGCCCTGGCCCCCAAACCCTCTGGTGCCATCTGCCTGTCTCGGCACTTCTGACTCCACAGAGCCTTTCCTACATCTGGGCTGCCTGCCGTGGCAAAGTGCAGGCGTGGGGTGAGGCCATGGCTTTGTCTTTCCAGGAAAAAATGAGCCCCTGGCCGAAGCAGCAGGCCCAGGCAGAGCCTTGAGCTTGAAGCCCAGTAGGTCTGTGGCCCTCAGGGCCAGAGCCATGCTTTCAAGGCAGGGAAGCGGCCTGCAAGCTGAGTGGGAGTGGGGGAGGGGAGGGAGACAGCTGAAGCCGAGTCCAGAAGGGCGGCGATGGAAGAGCTGCAGCTGGGTCAGAGCCTGGAGGGAGGGCGGGGACTTCACTGAGGACCCCCCCGCCCCCCGAGGCCAGCCCTAGGCCCCGGCGGTCGCGCATGCGCCCTTGGCCTGTGCGGTGTGTGGGGGGTTGAACCCAAGCCCGCAGGGCTCCCGGAGCGGCCAGAGAAAGAAGGGCCCATGGAGAGGTAGGCGAGGTGGGCAGGGGGCGCCACCTTACTCTCCTCAGCTCCCTGAGGGAGAGAGAGAGAGACAGAGACAGAGAGAGAGATCCCTGACCTCTGAGTCTCTGCCTCCACCGCTGGCTGGTGCCAACTCACGCGCCATCCCACTTCCAGCCATCACCCCCACGCCTGCCCCGGGGCCAGCCCCACAACAGAGAGGCCGGTGGGTTCCTGCTCACCTCTGTGCCGTCCCTTCCCGACCTGACCCCAGTGCAGGGGATAAGCTTCAGACAAGTCTTTCCATGTCCCTCTGCATGACAATAGACTTCCTCCCCTCTCCCATTCCACAGGCCCACCCACCCGGGACATCCACCTTTGTCATTAGCTCAGGAGAGGATGCAAGATGAGAATCTCTGCTATTGTGTGGGGAGACTCAGTTTCCCGGGTTTCCCCCATGGACACATGTTCTTCAGCTGGGTCTGATTTTCTCCAGACAAGCTGTCTTGGGAAGGATTTGGCCAGCCCTAAGAACCTGAAGGGAAAGGGCGGAGGGGGGTTCTCTCTCTGCCCCCGACAGCCCCGAGCTGGGTCGGTCCCTCAGACCTGGCCAGGGGCAGCCCATCCCCCGGCGCCCTTCCCCGGGGCATCCAAGGGCAGGCTCGGCGCCAGCCCCACCCCGCTCGCCACTGCCCGACCATCGTCCTCCCTCGGGGGGCCTGGGCAGGACAGGGACCCGGCTGTGGGAGGCCTCCAGATCTCAGGCCTGGCACACCGTTTAGCAGGCTGCTTCCTCCTCTGACGGGGGCCCAGCACACGCCCCAGGAGACTTGGCAGCCGCCCCCAGGGCTCTAGCCTCTGGAACTCGTCCCCTTGGAAGGGGCCTGGCCCAGGTGCCAGGTTCGGCTGGTCGGCCAGCCTCCTTTGGAGAAAGCAGGCAAGCCGAGCCAGGCTTGCAGTGGCCCTGGCGTGACACCTGCCACCTCAGGCAGAGGGCCTCCCGCGTGCCCTCCATGGCGGGTTTCTCCCCGGAGCCGTGGCCTGGGCACTAGGAAGGCCGGGCCTCCCCGACTCCCGGGAGGAGGGGCTAGCCCAGTTGCGCCCTGGCCCCCAAACCCTCTGGTGCCATCTGCCTGTCTCGGCACTTCTGACTCCACAGAGCCTTTCCTACATCTGGGCTGCCTGCCGTGGCAAAGTGCAGGCGTGGGGTGAGGCCATGGCTTTGTCTTTCCAGGAAAAAATGAGCCCCTGGCCGAAGCAGCAGGCCCAGGCAGAGCCTTGAGCTTGAAGCCCAGTAGGTCTGTGGCCCTCAGGGCCAGAGCCATGCTTTCAAGGCAGGGAAGCGGCCTGCAAGCTGAGTGGGAGTGGGGGAGGGGAGGGAGACAGCTGAAGCCGAGTCCAGAAGGGCGGCGATGGAAGAGCTGCAGCTGGGTCAGAGCCTGGAGGGAGGGCGGGGACTTCACTGAGGACCCCCCCGCCCCCCGAGGCCAGCCCTAGGCCCCGGCGGTCGCGCATGCGCCCTTGGCCTGTGCGGTGTGTGGGGGTTTGAACCCAAGCCCGCAGGGCTCCCGGAGCGGCCAGAGAAAGAAGGGCCCATGGAGAGGTAGGCGAGGTGGGCAGGGGGCGCCACCTTACTCTCCTCAGCTCCCTGAGGGAGAGAGAGAGAGACAGAGACAGAGAGAGAGATCCCTGACCTCTGAGTCTCTGCCTCCACCGCTGGCTGGTGCCAACTCACGCGCCATCCCACTTCCAGCCATCACCCCCACGCCTGCCCCGGGGCCAGCCCCACCACAGAGAGGCCGGTTGGTTCCTGCTCACCTCTGTGCCGTCCCTTCCCGACCTGACCCCAGTGCAGGAGATAAGCTTCAGACATGTCTTTCCATGTCCCTCTGCATGACAATAGACTTCCTCCCCTCTCCCATTCCACACGCCCACCCACCCGGGACATCCACCTTTGTCATTAGCTCAGGAGAGGATGCAAGATGAGAATCTCTGCTATTGTGTGGGGAGACTCAGTTTCCCGGGTTTCCCCCATGGACACATGTTCTTCAGCTGGGTCTGATTTTCTCCAGACAAGCTGTCTTGGGAAGGATTTGGCCAGCCCTAAGAACCTGAAGGGAAAGGGCGGAGGGGGGTTCTCTCTCTGCCCCCGACAGCCCCGAGCTGGGTCGGTCCCTCAGACCTGGCCAGGGGCAGCCCATCCCCCGGCGCCCTTCCCCGGGGCATCCAAGGGCAGGCTCGGCGCCAGCCCCACCCCGCTCGCCACTGCCCGACCATCGTCCTCCCTCGGGGGGCCTGGGCAGGACAGGGACCCGGCTGTGGGAGGCCTCCAGATCTCAGGCCTGGCACACCGTTTAGCAGGCTGCTTCCTCCTCTGACGGGGGCCCAGCACACGCCCCAGGAGACTTGGCAGCCGCCCCCAGGGCTCTAGCCTCTGGAACTCGTCCCCTTGGAAGGGGCCTGGCCCAGGTGCCAGGTTCGGCTGGTCGGCCAGCCTCCTTTGGACAAAGCAGGCAAGCCGAGCCAGGCTTGCAGTGGCCCTGGCGTGACACCTGCCACCTCAGGCAGAGGGCCTCCCGCGTGCCCTCCATGGCGGGTTTCTCCCCGGAGCCGTGGCCTGGGCACTAGGAAGGCCGGGCCTCCCCGACTCCCGGGAGGAGGGGCTAGCCCAGTTGCGCCCTGGCCCCCAAACCCTCTGGTGCCATCTGCCTGTCTCGGCACTTCTGACTCCACAGAGCCTTTCCTACATCTGGGCTGCCTGCCGTGGCAAAGTGCAGGCGTGGGGTGAGGCCATGGCTTTGTCTTTCCAGGAAAAAATGAGCCCCTGGCCGAAGCAGCAGGCCCAGGCAGAGCCTTGAGCTTGAAGCCCAGTAGGTCTGTGGCCCTCAGGGCCAGAGCCATGCTTTCAAGGCAGGGAAGCGGCCTGCAAGCTGAGTGGGAGTGGGGGAGGGGAGGGAGACAGCTGAAGCCGAGTCCAGAAGGGCGGCGATGGAAGAGCTGCAGCTGGGTCAGAGCCTGGAGGGAGGGCGGGGACTTCACTGAGGACCCCCCCGCCCCCCGAGGCCAGCCCTAGGCCCCGGCGGTCGCGCATGCGCCCTTGGCCTGTGCGGTGTGTGGGGGGTTGAACCCAAGCCCGCAGGGCTCCCGGAGCGGCCAGAGAAAGAAGGGCCCATGGAGAGGTAGGCGAGGTGGGCAGGGGGCGCCACCTTACTCTCCTCAGCTCCCTGAGGGAGAGAGAGAGAGACAGAGACAGAGAGAGAGAGATCCCTGACCTCTGAGTCTCTGCCTCCACCGCTGGCTGGTGCCAACTCACGCGCCATCCCACTTCCAGCCATCACCCCCACGCCTGCCCCGGGGCCAGCCCCACAACAGAGAGGCCGGTGGGTTCCTGCTCACCTCTGTGCCGTCCCTTCCCGACCTGATCCCAGTGCAGGGGATAAGCTTCAGACAAGTCTTTCCATGTCCCTCTGCATGACAATAGACTTCCTCCCCTCTCCCATTCCACAGGCCCACCCACCCGGGACATCCACCTTTGTCATTAGCTCAGGAGAGGATGCAAGATGAGAATCTCTGCTATTGTGTGGGGAGACTCAGTTTCCCGGGTTTCCCCCATGGACACATGTTCTTCAGCTGGGTCTGATTTTCTCCAGACAAGCTGTCTTGGGAAGGATTTGGCCAGCCCTAAGAACCTGAAGGGAAAGGGCGGAGGGGGGTTCTCTCTCTGCCCCCGACAGCCCCGAGCTGGGTCGGTCCCTCAGACCTGGCCAGGGGCAGCCCATCCCCCGGCGCCCTTCCCCGGGGCATCCAAGGGCAGGCTCGGCGCCAGCCCCACCCCGCTCGCCACTGCCCGACCATCGTCCTCCCTCGGGGGGCCTGGGCAGGACAGGGACCCGGCTGTGGGAGGCCTCCAGATCTCAGGCCTGGCACACCGTTTAGCAGGCTGCTTCCTCCTCTGACGGGGGCCCAGCACACGCCCCAGGAGACTTGGCAGCCGCCCCCAGGGCTCTAGCCTCTGGAACTCGTCCCCTTGGAAGGGGCCTGGCCCAGGTGCCAGGTTCGGCTGGTCGGCCAGCCTCCTTTGGAGAAAGCAGGCAAGCCGAGCCAGGCTTGCAGTGGCCCTGGCGTGACACCTGCCACCTCAGGCAGAGGGCCTCCCGCGTGCCCTCCATGGCGGGTTTCTCCCCGGAGCCGTGGCCTGGGCACTAGGAAGGCCGGGCCTCCCCGACTCCCGGGAGGAGGGGCTAGCCCAGTTGCGCCCTGGCCCCCAAACCCTCTGGTGCCATCTGCCTGTCTCGGCACTTCTGACTCCACAGAGCCTTTCCTACATCTGGGCTGCCTGCCGTGGCAAAGTGCAGGCGTGGGGTGAGGCCATGGCTTTGTCTTTCCAGGAAAAAATGAGCCCCTGGCCGAAGCAGCAGGCCCAGGCAGAGCCTTGAGCTTGAAGCCCAGTAGGTCTGTGGCCCTCAGGGCCAGAGCCATGCTTTCAAGGCAGGGAAGCGGCCTGCAAGCTGAGTGGGAGTGGGGGAGGGGAGGGAGACAGCTGAAGCCTAGTCCAGAAGGGCGGCGATGGAAGAGCTGCAGCTGGGTCAGAGCCTGGAGGGAGGGCGGGGACTTCACTGAGGACCCCCCCGCACCCCGAGGCCAGCCCTAGGCCCCGGCGGTCGCGCATGCGCCCTTGGCCTGTGCGGTGTGTGGGGGGTTGAACCCAAGCCCGCAGGGCTCCCGGAGCGGCCAGAGAAAGAAGGGCCCATGGAGAGGTAGGCGAGGTGGGCAGGGGGCGCCACCTTACTCTCCTCAGCTCCCTGAGGGAGAGAGAGAGAGACAGAGACAGAGAGAGAGAGATCCCTGACCTCTGAGTCTCTGCCTCCACCGCTGGCTGGTGCCAACTCACGCGCCATCCCACTTCCAGCCATCACCCCCACGCCTGCCCCGGGGCCAGCCCCACAACAGAGAGGCCGGTGGGTTCCTGCTCACCTCTGTGCCGTCCCTTCCCGACCTGACCCCAGTGCAGGGGATAAGCTTCAGACAAGTCTTTCCATGTCCCTCTGCATGACAATAGACTTCCTCCCCTCTCCCATTCCACAGGCCCACCCACCCGGGACATCCACCTTTGTCATTAGCTCAGGAGAGGATGCAAGATGAGAATCTCTGCTATTGTGTGGGGAGACTCAGTTTCCCGGGTTTCCCCCATGGACACATGTTCTTCAGCTGGGTCTGATTTTCTCCAGACAAGCTGTCTTGGGAAGGATTTGGCCAGCCCTAAGAACCTGAAGGGAAAGGGCGGAGGGGGGTTCTCTCTCTGCCCCCGACAGCCCCGAGCTGGGTCGGTCCCTCAGACCTGGCCAGGGGCAGCCCATCCCCCGGCGCCCTTCCCCGGGGCATCCAAGGGCAGGCTCGGCGCCAGCCCCACCCCGCTCGCCACTGCCCGACCATCGTCCTCCCTCGGGGGGCCTGGGCAGGACAGGGACCCGGCTGTGGGAGGCCTCCAGATCTCAGGCCTGGCACACCGTTTACCAGGCTGCTTCCTCCTCTGACGGGGGCCCAGCACACGCCCCAGGAGACTTGGCAGCCGCCCCCAGGGCTCTAGCCTCTGGAACTCGTCCCCTTGGAAGGGGCCTGGCCCAGGTGCCAGGTTCGGCTGGTCGGCCAGCCTCCTTTGGAGAAAGCAGGCAAGCCGAGCCAGGCTTGCAGTGGCCCTGGCGTGACACCTGCCACCTCAGGCAGAGGGCCTCCCGCGTGCCCTCCATGGCGGGTTTCTCCCCGGAGCCGTGGCCTGGGCACTAGGAAGGCCGGGCCTCCCCGACTCCCGGGAGGAGGGGCTAGCCCAGTTGCGCCCTGGCCCCCAAACCCTCTGGTGCCATCTGCCTGTCTCGGCACTTCTGACTCCACAGAGCCTTTCCTACATCTGGGCTGCCTGCCGTGGCAAAGTGCAGGCGTGGGGTGAGGCCATGGCTTTGTCTTTCCAGGAAAAAATGAGCCCCTGGCCGAAGCAGCAGGCCCAGGCAGAGCCTTGAGCTTGAAGCCCAGTAGGTCTGTGGCCCTCAGGGCCAGAGCCATGCTTTCAAGGCAGGGAAGCGGCCTGCAAGCTGAGTGGGAGTGGGGGAGGGGAGGGAGACAGCTGAAGCCGAGTCCAGAAGGGCGGCGATGGAAGAGCTGCAGCTGGGTCAGAGCCTGGAGGGAGGGCGGGGACTTCACTGAGGACCCCCCCGCCCCCCGAGGCCAGCCCTAGGCCCCGGCGGTCGCGCATGCGCCCTTGGCCTGTGCGGTGTGTGGGGGGTTGAACCCAAGCCCGCAGGGCTCCCGGAGCGGCCAGAGAAAGAAGGGCCCATGGAGAGGTAGGCGAGGTGGGCAGGGGGCGCCACCTTACTCTCCTCAGCTCCCTGAGGGAGAGAGAGAGAGACAGAGACAGAGAGAGAGAGATCCCTGACCTCTGAGTCTCTGCCTCCACCGCTGGCTGGTGCCAACTCACGCGCCATCCCACTTCCAGCCATCACCCCCACGCCTGCCCCGGGGCCAGCCCCACAACAGAGAGGCCGGTGGGTTCCTGCTCACCTCTGTGCCGTCCCTTCCCGACCTGACCCCAGTGCAGGGGATAAGCTTCAGACAAGTCTTTCCATGTCCCTCTGCATGACAATAGACTTCCTCCCCTCTCCCATTCCACAGGCCCACCCACCCGGGACATCCACCTTTGTCATTAGCTCAGGAGAGGATGCAAGATGAGAATCTCTGCTATTGTGTGGGGAGACTCAGTTTCCCGGGTTTCCCCCATGGACACATGTTCTTCAGCTGGGTCTGATTTTCTCCAGACAAGCTGTCTTGGGAAGGATTTGGCCAGCCCTAAGAACCTGAAGGGAAAGGGCGGAGGGGGGTTCTCTCTCTGCCCCCGACAGCCCCGAGCTGGGTCGGTCCCTCAGACCTGGCCAGGGGCAGCCCATCCCCCGGCGCCCTTCCCCGGGGCATCCAAGGGCAGGCTCGGCGCCAGCCCCACCCCGCTCGCCACTGCCCGACCATCGTCCTCCCTCGGGGGGCCTGGGCAGGACAGGGACCCGGCTGTGGGAGGCCTCCAGATCTCAGGCCTGGCACACCGTTTACCAGGCTGCTTCCTCCTCTGACGGGGGCCCAGCACACGCCCCAGGAGACTTGGCAGCCGCCCCCAGGGCTCTAGCCTCTGGAACTCGTCCCCTTGGAAGGGGCCTGGCCCAGGTGCCAGGTTCGGCTGGTCGGCCAGCCTCCTTTGGAGAAAGCAGGCAAGCCGAGCCAGGCTTGCAGTGGCCCTGGCGTGACACCTGCCACCTCAGGCAGAGGGCCTCCCGCGTGCCCTCCATGGCGGGTTTCTCTCCGGAGCCGTGGCCTGGGCACTAGGAAGGCCGGGCCTCCCCGACTCCCGGGAGGAGGGGCTAGCCCAGTTGCGCCCTGGCCCCCAAACCCTCTGGTGCCATCTGCCTGTCTCGGCACTTCTGACTCCACAGAGCCTTTCCTACATCTGGGCTGCCTGCCGTGGCAAAGTGCAGGCGTGGGGTGAGGCCATGGCTTTGTCTTTCCAGGAAAAAATGAGCCCCTGGCCGAAGCAGCAGGCCCAGGCAGAGCCTTGAGCTTGAAGCCCAGTAGGTCTGTGGCCCTCAGGGCCAGAGCCATGCTTTCAAGGCAGGGAAGCGGCCTGCAAGCTGAGTGGGAGTGGGGGAGGGGAGGGAGACAGCTGAAGCCGAGTCCAGAAGGGCGGCGATGGAAGAGCTGCAGCTGGGTCAGAGCCTGGAGGGAGGGCGGGGACTTCACTGAGG
This sequence comes from Diceros bicornis minor, assembly GCF_020826845.1. Classification (NCBI taxonomy): domain Eukaryota; kingdom Metazoa; phylum Chordata; class Mammalia; order Perissodactyla; family Rhinocerotidae; genus Diceros; species Diceros bicornis. The sequence continues at coordinate 57,326 of NW_026691537.1, forward strand.
ACCCCCCCGCCCCCCGAGGCCAGCCCTAGGCCCCGGCGGTCGCGCATGCGCCCTTGGCCTGTGCGGTGTGTGGGGGGTTGAACCCAAGCCCGCAGGGCTCCCGGAGCGGCCAGAGAAAGAAGGGCCCATGGAGAGGTAGGCGAGGTGGGCAGGGGGCGCCACCTTACTCTCCTCAGCTCCCTGAGGGAGAGAGAGAGAGACAGAGACAGAGAGAGAGATCCCTGACCTCTGAGTCTCTGCCTCCACCGCTGGCTGGTGCCAACTCACGCGCCATCCCACTTCCAGCCATCACCCCCACGCCTGCCCCGGGGCCAGCCCCACAACAGAGAGGCCGGTGGGTTCCTGCTCACCTCTGTGCCGTCCCTTCCCGACCTGACCCCAGTGCAGGGGATAAGCTTCAGACAAGTCTTTCCATGTCCCTCTGCATGACAATAGACTTCCTCCCCTCTCCCATTCCACAGGCCCACCCACCCGGGACATCCACCTTTGTCATTAGCTCAGGAGAGGATGCAAGATGAGAATCTCTGCTATTGTGTGGGGAGACTCAGTTTCCCGGGTTTCCCCCATGGACACATGTTCTTCAGCTGGGTCTGATTTTCTCCAGACAAGCTGTCTTGGGAAGGATTTGGCCAGCCCTAAGAACCTGAAGGGAAAGGGCGGAGGGGGGTTCTCTCTCTGCCCCCGACAGCCCCGAGCTGGGTCGGTCCCTCAGACCTGGCCAGGGGCAGCCCATCCCCCGGCGCCCTTCCCCGGGGCATCCAAGGGCAGGCTCGGCGCCAGCCCCACCCCGCTCGCCACTGCCCGACCATCGTCCTCCCTCGGGGGGCCTGGGCAGGACAGGGACCCGGCTGTGGGAGGCCTCCAGATCTCAGGCCTGGCACACCGTTTAGCAGGCTGCTTCCTCCTCTGACGGGGGCCCAGCACACGCCCCAGGAGACTTGGCAGCCGCCCCCAGGGCTCTAGCCTCTGGAACTCGTCCCCTTGGAAGGGGCCTGGCCCAGGTGCCAGGTTCGGCTGGTCGGCCAGCCTCCTTTGGAGAAAGCAGGCAAGCCGAGCCAGGCTTGCAGTGGCCCTGGCGTGACACCTGCCACCTCAGGCAGAGGGCCTCCCGCGTGCCCTCCATGGCGGGTTTCTCCCCGGAGCCGTGGCCTGGGCACTAGGAAGGCCGGGCCTCCCCGACTCCCGGGAGGAGGGGCTAGCCCAGTTGCGCCCTGGCCCCCAAACCCTCTGGTGCCATCTGCCTGTCTCGGCACTTCTGACTCCACAGAGCCTTTCCTACATCTGGGCTGCCTGCCGTGGCAAAGTGCAGGCGTGGGGTGAGGCCATGGCTTTGTCTTTCCAGGAAAAAATGAGCCCCTGGCCGAAGCAGCAGGCCCAGGCAGAGCCTTGAGCTTGAAGCCCAGTAGGTCTGTGGCCCTCAGGGCCAGAGCCATGCTTTCAAGGCAGGGAAGCGGCCTGCAAGCTGAGTGGGAGTGGGGGAGGGGAGGGAGACAGCTGAAGCCGAGTCCAGAAGGGCGGCGATGGAAGAGCTGCAGCTGGGTCAGAGCCTGGAGGGAGGGCGGGGACTTCACTGAGGACCCCCCCGCACCCCGAGGCCAGCCCTAGGCCCCGGCGGTCGCGCATGCGCCCTTGGCCTGTGCGGTGTGTGGGGGGTTGAACCCAAGCCCGCAGGGCTCCCGGAGCGGCCAGAGAAAGAAGGGCCCATGGAGAGGTAGGCGAGGTGGGCAGGGGGCGCCACCTTACTCTCCTCAGCTCCCTGAGGGAGAGAGAGAGAGACAGAGACAGAGAGAGAGAGATCCCTGACCTCTGAGTCTCTGCCTCCACCGCTGGCTGGTGCCAACTCACGCGCCATCCCACTTCCAGCCATCACCCCCACGCCTGCCCCGGGGCCAGCCCCACAACAGAGAGGCCGGTGGGTTCCTGCTCACCTCTGTGCCGTCCCTTCCCGACCTGACCCCAGTGCAGGGGATAAGCTTCAGACAAGTCTTTCCATGTCCCTCTGCATGACAATAGACTTCCTCCCCTCTCCCATTCCACAGGCCCACCCACCCGGGACATCCACCTTTGTCATTAGCTCAGGAGAGGATGCAAGATGAGAATCTCTGCTATTGTGTGGGGAGACTCAGTTTCCCGGGTTTCCCCCATGGACACATGTTCTTCAGCTGGGTCTGATTTTCTCCAGACAAGCTGTCTTGGGAAGGATTTGGCCAGCCCTAAGAACCTGAAGGGAAAGGGCGGAGGGGGGTTCTCTCTCTGCCCCCGACAGCCCCGAGCTGGGTCGGTCCCTCAGACCTGGCCAGGGGCAGCCCATCCCCCGGCGCCCTTCCCCGGGGCATCCAAGGGCAGGCTCGGCGCCAGCCCCACCCCGCTCGCCACTGCCCGACCATCGTCCTCCCTCGGGGGGCCTGGGCAGGACAGGGACCCGGCTGTGGGAGGCCTCCAGATCTCAGGCCTGGCACACCGTTTAGCAGGCTGCTTCCTCCTCTGACGGGGGCCCAGCACACGCCCCAGGAGACTTGGCAGCCGCCCCCAGGGCTCTAGCCTCTGGAACTCGTCCCCTTGGAAGGGGCCTGGCCCAGGTGCCAGGTTCGGCTGGTCGGCCAGCCTCCTTTGGAGAAAGCAGGCAAGCCGAGCCAGGCTTGCAGTGGCCCTGGCGTGACACCTGCCACCTCAGGCAGAGGGCCTCCCGCGTGCCCTCCATGGCGGGTTTCTCCCCGGAGCCGTGGCCTGGGCACTAGGAAGGCCGGGCCTCCCCGACTCCCGGGAGGAGGGGCTAGCCCAGTTGCGCCCTGGCCCCCAAACCCTCTGGTGCCATCTGCCTGTCTCGGCACTTCTGACTCCACAGAGCCTTTCCTACATCTGGGCTGCCTGCCGTGGCAAAGTGCAGGCGTGGGGTGAGGCCATGGCTTTGTCTTTCCAGGAAAAAATGAGCCCCTGGCCGAAGCAGCAGGCCCAGGCAGAGCCTTGAGCTTGAAGCCCAGTAGGTCTGTGGCCCTCAGGGCCAGAGCCATGCTTTCAAGGCAGGGAAGCGGCCTGCAAGCTGAGTGGGAGTGGGGGAGGGGAGGGAGACAGCTGAAGCCCAGTCCAGAAGGGCGGCGATGGAAGAGCTGCAGCTGGGTCAGAGCCTGGAGGGAGGGCGGGGACTTCACTGAGGACCCCCCCGCCCCCCGAGGCCAGCCCTAGGCCCCGGCGGTCGCGCATGCGCCCTTGGCCTGTGCGGTGTGTGGGGGGTTGAACCCAAGCCCGCAGGGCTCCCGGAGCGGCCAGAGAAAGAAGGGCCCATGGAGAGGTAGGCGAGGTGGGCAGGGGGCGCCACCTTACTCTCCTCAGCTCCCTGAGGGAGAGAGAGAGAGACAGAGACAGAGAGAGAGAGATCCCTGACCTCTGAGTCTCTGCCTCCACCGCTGGCTGGTGCCAACTCACGCGCCATCCCACTTCCAGCCATCACCCCCACGCCTGCCCCGGGGCCAGCCCCACAACAGAGAGGCCGGTGGGTTCCTGCTCACCTCTGTGCCGTCCCTTCCCGACCTGACCCCAGTGCAGGGGATAAGCTTCAGACAAGTCTTTCCATGTCCCTCTGCATGACAATAGACTTCCTCCCCTCTCCCATTCCACAGGCCCACCCACCCGGGACATCCACCTTTGTCATTAGCTCAGGAGAGGATGCAAGATGAGAATCTCTGCTATTGTGTGGGGAGACTCAGTTTCCCGGGTTTCCCCCATGGACACATGTTCTTCAGCTGGGTCTGATTTTCTCCAGACAAGCTGTCTTGGGAAGGATTTGGCCAGCCCTAAGAACCTGAAGGGAAAGGGCGGAGGGGGGTTCTCTCTCTGCCCCCGACAGCCCCGAGCTGGGTCGGTCCCTCAGACCTGGCCAGGGGCAGCCCATCCCCCGGCGCCCTTCCCCGGGGCATCCAAGGGCAGGCTCGGTGCCAGCCCCACCCCGCTCGCCACTGCCCGACCATCGTCCTCCCTCGGGGGGCCTGGGCAGGACAGGGACCCGGCTGTGGGAGGCCTCCAGATCTCAGGCCTGGCACACCATTTACCAGGCTGCTTCCTCCTCTGACGGGGGCCCAGCACACGCCCCAGGAGACTTGGCAGCCGCCCCCAGGGCTCTATCCTCTGGAACTCGTCCCCTTGGAAGGGGCCTGGCCCAGGTGCCAGGTTCGGCTGGTCGGCCAGCCTCCTTTGGAGAAAGCAGGCAAGCCGAGCCAGGCTTGCAGTGGCCCTGGCGTGACACCTGCCACCTCAGGCAGAGGGCCTCCCGCGTGCCCTCCATGGCGGGTTTCTCCCCGGAGCCGTGGCCTGGGCACTAGGAAGGCCGGGCCTCCCCGACTCCCGGGAGGAGGGGCTAGCCCAGTTGCGCCCAGGCCCCCAAACCCTCTGGTGCCATCTGCCTGTCTCGGCACTTCTGACTCCACAGAGCCTTTCCTACATCTGGGCTGCCTGCCGTGGCAAAGTGCAGGCGTGGGGTGAGGCCATGGCTTTGTCTTTCCAGGAAAAAATGAGCCCCTGGCCGAAGCAGCAGGCCCAGGCAGAGCCTTGAGCTTGAAGCCCAGTAGGTCTGTGGCCCTCAGGGCCAGAGCAATGCTTTCAATGCCGGGAAGCGGCCTGCAAGCTGAGTGGGAGTGGGGGAGGGGAGGGAGACAGCTGAAGCCGAGTCCAGAAGGGCGGCGATGGAAGAGCTGCAGCTGGGTCAGAGCCTGGAGGGAGGGCGGGGCCATCACTGAGGACCCCCACCCCCCCCCCCCGAGGCCAGCCCTAGGCCCCGGCAGTCGCGCATGCGCCCTTGGCCTGTGCGGTGTGTGGGGGGTTGAACCCAAGCCCGCAGGGCTCCCAGAGCGGCCAGAGAAAGAAGGGCCCATGGAGAGGTAGGCGAGGTGGGCAGGGGGCGCCACCTTACTCTCCTCAGCTCCCTGAGGGAGAGAGAGAGAGACAGAGACAGAGAGAGAGATCCCTGACCTCTGAGTCTCTGCCTCCACCGCTGGCTGGTGCCAACTCACGCGCCATCCCACTTCCAGCCATCACCCCCACGCCTGCCCCGGGGCCAGCCCCACCACAGAGAGGCCGGTTGGTTCCTGCTCACCTCTGTGCCGTCCCTTCCCGACCTGACCCCAGTGCAGGGGATAAACTTCAGACAAGTCTTTCCATGTCCCTCTGCATGACAATAGACTTCCTCCCCTCTCCCATTCCACAGGCCCACCCGGGACATCCACCTTTGTCATTAGCTCAGGAGAGGATGCAAGATGAGAATCTCTGCTATTGTGTGGGGAGACTCAGTTTCCCGGGTTTCCCCCATGGACACATGTTCTTCAGCTGGGTCTGATTATCTCCAGACAAGCTGTCTTGGGAAGGATTTTGCCAGCCCTAAGAACCTGAAGGGAAAGGGCGGAGGGGGCTTCTCTCTCTGCCCCCGACAGCCCCGAGCTGGGTCGGTCCCTCAGACCTGGCCAGGGGCAGCCCATCCCCCGGCGCCCTTCCCCGGGGCATCCAAGGGCAGGCTCGGCGCCAGCCCCACCCCGCTCGCCACTGCCCGACCATCGTCCTCCCTCGGGGGGCCTGGGCAGGACAGGGACCCGGCTCTGGGAGGCCTCCAGATCTCAAGCCTGGCACACCGTTTACCAGGCTGCTTCCTCCTCTGACGGGGGCCCAGCACACGCCCCAGGAGACTTGGCAGCCGCCCCCAGGGCTCTATCCTCTGGAACTCGTCCCCTTGGAAGGGGCCTGGCCCAGGTGCCAGGTTCGGCTGGTCGGCCAGCCTCCTTTGGAGAAAGCAGGCAAGCCGAGCCAGGCTTGCAGTGGCCCTGGCGTGACACCTGCCACCTCAGGCAGAGGGCCTCCCGCGTGCCCTCCATGGCGGGTTTCTCCCCGGAGCCGTGGCCTGGGCACTAGGAAGGCCGGGCCTCCCCGACTCCCGGGAGGAGGGGCTAGCCCAGTTGCGCCCAGGCCCCCAAACCCTCTGGTGCCATCTGCCTGTCTCGGCACTTCTGACTCCACAGAGCCTTTCCTACATCTGGGCTGCCTGCCGTGGCAAAGTGCAGGCGTGGGGTGAGGCCATGGCTTTGTCTTTCCAGGAAAAAATGAGCCCCTGGCCGAAGCAGCAGGCCCAGGCAGAGCCTTGAGCTTGAAGCCCAGTAGGTCTGTGGCCCTCAGGGCCAGAGCAATGCTTTCAATGCCGGGAAGCGGCCTGCAAGCTGAGTGGGAGTGGGGGAGGGGAGGGAGACAGCTGAAGCCGAGTCCAGAAGGGCGGCGATGGAAGAGCTGCAGCTGGGTCAGAGCCTGGAGGGAGGGCGGGGCCATCACTGAGGACCCCCACCCCCCCCCCCGAGGCCAGCCCTAGGCCCCGGCAGTCGCGCATGCGCCCTTGGCCTGTGCGGTGTGTGGGGGGTTGAACCCAAGCCCGCAGGGCTCCCAGAGCGGCCAGAGAAAGAAGGGCCCATGGAGAGGTAGGCGAGGTGGGCAGGGGGCGCCACCTTACTCTCCTCAGCTCCCTGAGGGAGAGAGAGAGAGACAGAGACAGAGAGAGAGATCCCTGACCTCTGAGTCTCTGCCTCCACCGCTGGCTGGTGCCAACTCACGCGCCATCCCACTTCCAGCCATCACCCCCACGCCTGCCCCGGGGCCAGCCCCACCACAGAGAGGCCGGTTGGTTCCTGCTCACCTCTGTGCCGTCCCTTCCCGACCTGACCCCAGTGCAGGGGATAAACTTCAGACAAGTCTTTCCATGTCCCTCTGCATGACAATAGACTTCCTCCCCTCTCCCATTCCACAGGCCCACCCGGGACATCCACCTTTGTCATTAGCTCAGGAGAGGATGCAAGATGAGAATCTCTGCTATTGTGTGGGGAGACTCAGTTTCCCGGGTTTCCCCCATGGACACATGTTCTTCAGCTGGGTCTGATTATCTCCAGACAAGCTGTCTTGGGAAGGATTTTGCCAGCCCTAAGAACCTGAAGGGAAAGGGCGGAGGGGGCTTCTCTCTCTGCCCCCGACAGCCCCGAGCTGGGTCGGTCCCTCAGACCTGGCCAGGGGCAGCCCATCCCCCGGCGCCCTTCCCCGGGGCATCCAAGGGCAGGCTCGGCGCCAGCCCCACCCCGCTCGCCACTGCCCGACCATCGTCCTCCCTCGGGGGGCCTGGGCAGGACAGGGACCCGGCTCTGGGAGGCCTCCAGATCTCAAGCCTGGCACACCGTTTACCAGGCTGCTTCCTCCTCTGACGGGGGCCCAGCACACGCCCCAGGAGACTTGGCAGCCGCCCCCAGGGCTCTATCCTCTGGAACTCGTCCCCTTGGAAGGGGCCTGGCCCAGGTGCCAGGTTCGGCTGGTCGGCCAGCCTCCTTTGGAGAAAGCAGGCAAGCCGAGCCAGGCTTGCAGTGGCCCTGGCGTGACACCTGCCACCTCAGGCAGAGGGCCTCCCGCGTGCCCTCCATGGCGGGTTTCTCCCCGGAGCCGTGGCCTGGGCACTAGGAAGGCCGGGCCTCCCCGACTCCCGGGAGGAGGGGCTAGCCCAGTTGCGCCCAGGCCCCCAAACCCTCTGGTGCCATCTGCCTGTCTCGGCACTTCTGACTCCACAGAGCCTTTCCTACATCTGGGCTGCCTGCCGTGGCAAAGTGCAGGCGTGGGGTGAGGCCATGGCTTTGTCTTTCCAGGAAAAAATGAGCCCCTGGCCGAAGCAGCAGGCCCAGGCAGAGCCTTGAGCTTGAAGCCCAGTAGGTCTGTGGCCCTCAGGGCCAGAGCAATGCTTTCAATGCAGGGAAGCGGCCTGCAAGCTGAGTGGGAGTGGGGGAGGGGAGGGAGACAGCTGAAGCCGAGTCCAGAAGGGCGGCGAAGTAAGAGCTGCAGCTGGGTCAGAGCCTGGAGGGAGGGCGGGGCCTTCACTGAGGACCCCCCCCCCCCCCGAGGCCAGCCCTAGGCCCTGGCGGTCGCGCATGCGCCCTTGGCCTGTGCGGTGTGTGGGGGGTTGAACCCAAGCCCGCAGGGCTCCCAGAGCGGCCAGAGAAAGAAGGGCCCATGGAGAGGTAGGCGAGGTGGGCAGGGGGCGCCACCTTACTCTGCTCAGCTCCCTGAGGGAGAGAGAGAGAGACAGAGACAGAGAGAGAGATCCCTGACCTCTGAGTCTCTGCCTCCACCGCTGGCTGGTGCCAACTCACGCGCCATCCCACTTCCAGCCATCACCCCCACGCCTGCCCCGGGGCCAGCCCCACCACAGAGAGGCCGGTTGGTTCCTGCTCACCTCTGTGCCGTCCCTTCCCGACCTGACCCCAGTGCAGGGGATAAGCTTCAGACAAGTCTTTCCATGTCCCTCTGCATGACAATAGACTTCCTCCCCTCTCCCATTCCACAGGCCCACCCACCCGGGACATCCACCTTTGTCATTAGCTCAGGAGAGGATGCAAGATGAGAATCTCTGCTATTGTGTGGGGAGACTCAGTTTCCCGGGTTTCCCCCATGGACACATGTTCTTCAGCTGGGTCTGATTTTCTCCAGACAAGCTGTCTTGGGAAGGATTTGGCCAGCCCTAAGAACCTGAAGGGAAAGGGCGGAGGGGGGTTCTCTCTCTGCCCCCGACAGCCCCGAGCTGGGTCGGTCCCTCAGACCTGGCCAGGGGCAGCCCATCCCCCGGCGCCCTTCCCCGGGGCATCCAAGGGCAGGCTCGGTGCCAGCCCCACCCCGCTCGCCACTGCCCGACCATCGTCCTCCCTCGGGGGCCTGGGCAGGACAGGGACCCGGCTGTGGGAGGCCTCCAGATCTCAGGCCTGGCACACCGTTTACCAGGCTGCTTCCTCCTCTGACGGGGGCCCAGCACACGCCCCAGGAGACTTGGCAGCCGCCCCCAGGGCTCTATCCTCTGGAACTCGTCCCCTTGGAAGGGGCCTGGCCCAGGTGCCAGGTTCGGCTGGTCGGCCAGCCTCCTTTGGAGAAAGCAGGCAAGCCGAGCCAGGCTTGCAGTGGCCCTGGCGTGACACCTGCCACCTCAGGCAGAGGGCCTCCCGCGTGCCCTCCATGGCGGGTTTCTCCCCGGAGCCGTGGCCTGGGCACTAGGAAGGCCGGGCCTCCCCGACTCCCGGGAGGAGGGGCTAGCCCAGTTGCGCCCTGGCCCCCAAACCCTCTGGTGCCATCTGCCTGTCTCGGCACTTCTGACTCCACAGAGCCTTTCTTACATCTGGGCTGCCTGCCGTGGCAAAGTGCAGGCGTGGGGTGAGGCCATGGCTTTGTCTTTCCAGGAAAAAATGAGCCCCTGGCCGAAGCAGCAGGCCCAGGCAGAGCCTTGAGCTTGAAGCCCAGTAGGTCTGTGGCCCTCAGGGCCAGAGCAATGCTTTCAATGCAGGGAAGCGGCCTGCAAGCTGAGTGGGAGTGGGGGAGGGGAGGGAGACAACTGAAGCCGAGTCCAGAAGGGCGGCGATGTAAGAGCTGCAGCTGGGTCAGAGCCTGGAGGGAGGGCGCGGCCTTCACTGAGGACACCCCCCCCCCCCCGAGGCCAGCCCTAGGCCCCGGCGGTCGCGCATGCGCCCTTGGCCTGTGCGGTGTGTGGGGGGTTGAACCCAAGCCCGCAGGGCTCCCGGAGCGGCCAGAGAAAGAAGGGCCCATGGAGAGGTAGGCGAGGTGGGCAGGGGGCGCCACCTTACTCTCCTCAGCTCCCTGAGGGAGAGAGAGAGAGACAGAGACAGAGAGAGAGATCCCTGACCTCTGAGCCTCTGCCTCCACCGCTGGCTGGTGCCAACTCACGCGCCATCCCACTTCCAGCCATCACCCCCACGCCTGCCCCGGGGCCAGCCCCACCACAGAGAGGCCGGTTGGTTCCTGCTCACCTCTGTGCCGTCCCTTCCCGACCTGACCCCAGTGCAGGGGATAAACTTCAGACAAGTCTTTCCATGTCCCTCTGCATGACAATAGACTTCCTCCCCTCTCCCATTCCACAGGCCCACCCGGGACATCCACCTTTGTCATTAGCTCAGGAGAGGATGCAAGATGAGAATCTCTGCTATTGTGTGGGGAGACTCAGTTTCCCGGGTTTCCCCCATGGACACATGTTCTTCAGCTGGGTCTGATTATCTCCAGACAAGCTGTCTTGGGAAGGATTTTGCCAGCCCTAAGAACCTGAAGGGAAAGGGCGGAGGGGGGTTCTCTCTCTGCCCCCGACAGCCCCGAGCTGGGTCGGTCCCTCAGACCTGGCCAGGGGCAGCCCATCCCCCGGCGCCCTTCCCCGGGGCATCCAAGGGCAGGCTCGGTGCCAGCCCCACCCCGCTCGCCACTGCCCGACCATCGTCCTCCCTCGGGGGGCCTGGGCAGGACAGGGACCCGGCTGTGGGAGGCCTCCAGATCTCAGGCCTGGCACACCATTTACCAGGCTGCTTCCTCCTCTGACGGGGGCCCAGCACACGCCCCAGGAGACTTGGCAGCCGCCCCCAGGGCTCTATCCTCTGGAACTCGTCCCCTTGGAAGGGGCCTTGCCCAGGTGCCAGGTTCGGCTGGTCGGCCAGCCTCCTTTGGAGAAAGCAGGCAAGCCGAGCCAGGCTTGCAGTGGCCCTGGCGTGACACCTGCCACCTCAGGCAGAGGGCCTCCCGCGTGCCCTCCATGGCGGGTTTCTCCCCGGAGCCGTGGCCTGGGCACTAGGAAGGCCGGGCCTCCCCGACTCCCGGGAGGAGGGGCTAGCCCAGTTGCGCCCTGGCCCCCAAACCCTCTGGTGCCATCTGCCTGTCTCGGCACTTCTGACTCCACAGAGCCTTTCCTACATCTGGGCTGCCTGCCGTGGCAAAGTGCAGGCGTGGGGTGAGGCCATGGCTTTGTCTTTCCAGGAAAAAATGAGCCCCTGGCCGAAGCAGCAGGCCCAGGCAGAGCCTTGAGCTTGAAGCCCAGTAGGTCTGTGGCCCTCAGGGCCAGAGCAATGCTTTCAATGCAGGGAAGCGGCCTGCAAGCTGAGTGGGAGTGGGGGAGGGGAGGGAGACAGCTGAAGCCGAGTCCAGAAGGGCGGCGAAGTAAGAGCTGCAGCTGGGTCAGAGCCTGGAGGGAGGGCGGGGCCTTCACTGAGGACCCCCCCCCCCCCCCCGAGGCCAGCCCTAGGCCCTGGCGGTCGCGCATGCGCCCTTGGCCTGTGCGGTGTGTGGGGGGTTGAACCCAAGCCCGCAGGGCTCCCAGAGCGGCCAGAGAAAGAAGGGCCCATGGAGAGGTAGGCGAGGTGGGCAGGGGGCGCCACCTTACTCTGCTCAGCTCCCTGAGGGAGAGAGAGAGAGACAGAGACAGAGAGAGAGATCCCTGACCTCTGAGTCTCTGCCTCCACCGCTGGCTGGTGCCAACTCACGCGCCATCCCACTTCCAGCCATCACCCCCACGCCTGCCCCGGGGCCAGCCCCACCACAGAGAGGCCGGTTGGTTCCTGCTCACCTCTGTGCCGTCCCTTCCCGACCTGACCCCAGTGCAGGGGATAAGCTTCAGACAAGTCTTTCCATGTCCCTCTGCATGACAATAGACTTCCTCCCCTCTCCCATTCCACAGGCCCACCCACCCGGGACATCCACCTTTGTCATTAGCTCAGGAGAGGATGCAAGATGAGAATCTCTGCTATTGTGTGGGGAGACTCAGTTTCCCGGGTTTCCCCCATGGACACATGTTCTTCAGCTGGGTCTGATTTTCTCCAGACAAGCTGTCTTGGGAAGGATTTGGCCAGCCCTAAGAACCTGAAGGGAAAGGGCGGAGGGGGGTTCTCTCTCTGCCCCCGACAGCCCCGAGCTGGGTCGGTCCCTCAGACCTGGCCAGGGGCAGCCCATCCCCCGGCGCCCTTCCCCGGGGCATCCAAGGGCAGGCTCGGTGCCAGCCCCACCCCCGCTCGCCACTGCCCGACCATCGTCCTCCCTCGGGGGGCCTGGGCAGGACAGGGACCCGGCTGTGGGAGGCCTCCAGATCTCAGGCCTGGCACACCGTTTACCAGGCTGCTTCCTCCTCTGACGGGGGCCCAGCACACGCCCCAGGAGACTTGGCAGCCGCCCCCAGGGCTCTATCCTCTGGAACTCGTCCCCTTGGAAGGGGCCTGGCCCAGGTGCCAGGTTCGGCTGGTCGGCCAGCCTCCTTTGGAGAAAGCAGGCAAGCCGAGCCAGGCTTGCAGTGGCCCTGGCGTGACACCTGCCACCTCAGGCAGAGGGCCTCCCGCGTGCCCTCCATGGCGGGTTTCTCCCCGGAGCCGTGGCCTGGGCACTAGGAAGGCCGGGCCTCCCCGACTCCCGGGAGGAGGGGCTAGCCCAGTTGCGCCCTGGCCCCCAAACCCTCTGGTGCCATCTGCCTGTCTCGGCACTTCTGACTCCACAGAGCCTTTCTTACATCTGGGCTGCCTGCCGTGGCAAAGTGCAGGCGTGGGGTGAGGCCATGGCTTTGTCTTTCCAGGAAAAAATGAGCCCCTGGCCGAAGCAGCAGGCCCAGGCAGAGCCTTGAGCTTGAAGCCCAGTAGGTCTGTGGCCCTCAGGGCCAGAGCAATGCTTTCAATGCAGGGAAGCGGCCTGCAAGCTGAGTGGGAGTGGGGGAGGGGAGGGAGACAACTGAAGCCGAGTCCAGAAGGGCGGCGATGTAAGAGCTGCAGCTGGGTCAGAGCCTGGAGGGAGGGCGCGGCCTTCACTGAGGACACCCCCCCCCCCCGAGGCCAGCCCTAGGCCCCGGCGGTCGCGCATGCGCCCTTGGCCTGTGCGGTGTGTGGGGGGTTGAACCCAAGCCCGCAGGGCTCCCGGAGCGGCCAGAGAAAGAAGGGCCCATGGAGAGGTAGGCGAGGTGGGCAGGGGGCGCCACCTTACTCTCCTCAGCTCCCTGAGGGAGAGAGAGAGAGACAGAGACAGAGAGAGAGATCCCTGACCTCTGAGCCTCTGTCTCCACCGCTGGCTGGTGCCAACTCACGCGCCATCCCACTTCCAGCCATCACCCCCACGCCTGCCCCGGGGCCAGCCCCACCACAGAGAGGCCGGTTGGTTCCTGCTCACCTCTGTGCCGTCCCTTCCCGACCTGACCCCAGTGCAGGGGATAAACTTCAGACAAGTCTTTCCATGTCCCTCTGCATGACAATAGACTTCCTCCCCTCTCCCATTCCACAGGCCCACCCGGGACATCCACCTTTGTCATTAGCTCAGTAGAGGATGCAAGATGAGAATCTCTGCTATTGTGTGGGGAGACTCAGTTTCCCGGGTTTCCCCCATGGACACATGTTCTTCAGCTGGGTCTGATTATCTCCAGACAAGCTGTCTTGGGAAGGATTTTGCCAGCCCTAAGAACCTGAAGGGAAAGGGCGGAGGGGGGTTCTCTCTCTGCCCCCGACAGCCCCGAGCTGGGTCGGTCCCTCAGACCTGGCCAGGGGCAGCCCATCCCCCGGCGCCCTTCCCCGGGGCATCCAAGGGCAGGCTCGGTGCCAGCCCCACCCCGCTCGCCACTGCCCGACCATCGTCCTCCCTCGGGGGGCCTGGGCAGGACAGGGACCCGGCTGTGGGAGGCCTCCAGATCTCAGGCCTGGCACACCATTTACCAGGCTGCTTCCTCCTCTGACGGGGGCCCAGCACACGCCCCAGGAGACTTGGCAGCCGCCCCCAGGGCTCTATCCTCTGGAACTCGTCCCCTTGGAAGGGGCCTTGCCCAGGTGCCAGGTTCGGCTGGTCGGCCAGCCTCCTTTGGAGAAAGCAGGCAAGCCGAGCCAGGCTTGCAGTGGCCCTGGCGTGACACCTGCCACCTCAGGCAGAGGGCCTCCCGCGTGCCCTCCATGGCGGGTTTCTCCCCGGAGCCGTGGCCTGGGCACTAGGAAGGCCGGGCCTCCCCGACTCCCGGGAGGAGGGGCTAGCCCAGTTGCGCCCTGGCCCCCAAACCCTCTGGTGCCATCTGCCTGTCTCGGCACTTCTGACTCCACAGAGCCTTTCCTACATCTGGGCTGCCTGCCGTGGCAAAGTGCAGGCGTGGGGTGAGGCCATGGCTTTGTCTTTCCAGGAAAAAATGAGCCCCTGGCCGAAGCAGCAGGCCCAGGCAGAGCCTTGAGCTTGAAGCCCAGTAGGTCTGTGGCCCTCAGGGCCAGAGCAATGCTTTCAATGCAGGGAAGCGGCCTGCAAGCTGAGTGGGAGTGGGGGAGGGGAGGGAGACAGCTGAAGCCGAGTCCAGAAGGGCGGCGATGGAAGAGCTGCAGCTGGGTCAGAGCCTGGAGGGAGGGCGGGGCCTTCACTGAGGACCCCCCCCCCCCCCGAGGCCAGCCCTAGGCCCCGGCGGTCGCGCATGCGCCCTTGGCCTGTGCGGTGTGTGGGGGGTTGAACCCAAGCCCGCAGGGCTCCCGGAGCGGCCAGAGAAAGAAGGGCCCATGGAGAGGTAGGCGAGGTGGGCAGGGGGCGCCACCTTACTCTCCTCAGCTCCCTGAGGGAGAGAGAGAGAGACAGAGACAGAGAGAGAGATCCCTGACCTCTGAGTCTCTGCCTCCACCGCTGGCTGGTGCCAACTCACGCGCCATCCCACTTCCAGCCATCACCCCCACGCCTGCCCCGGGGCCAGCCCCACAACAGAGAGGCCGGTGGGTTCCTGCTCACCTCTGTGCCGTCCCTTCCCGACCTGACCCCAGTGCAGGGGATAAGCTTCAGACAAGTCTTTCCATGTCCCTCTGCATGACAATAGACTTCCTCCCCTCTCCCATTCCACAGGCCCACCCACCCGGGACATCCACCTTTGTCATTAGCTCAGGAGAGGATGCAAGATGAGAATCTCTGCTATTGTGTGGGGAGACTCAGTTTCCCGGGTTTCCCCCATGGACACATGTTCTTCAGCTGGGTCTGATTTTCTCCAGACAAGCTGTCTTGGGAAGGATTTGGCCAGCCCTAAGAACCTGAAGGGAAAGGGCGGAGGGGGGTTCTCTCTCTGCCCCCGACAGCCCCGAGCTGGGTCGGTCCCTCAGACCTGGCCAGGGGCAGCCCATCCCCCGGCGCCCTTCCCCGGGGCATCCAAGGGCAGGCTCGGTGCCAGCCCCACCCCGCTCGCCACTGCCCGACCATCGTCCTCCCTCGGGGGGCCTGGGCAGGACAGGGACCCGGCTGTGGGAGGCCTCCAGATCTCAGGCCTGGCACACCATTTACCAGGCTGCTTCCTCCTCTGACGGGGGCCCAGCACACGCCCCAGGAGACTTGGCAGCCGCCCCCAGGGCTCTATCCTCTGTAACTCGTCCCCTTGGAAGGGGCCTGGCCCAGGTGCCAGGTTCGGCTGGTCGGCCAGCCTCCTTTGGAGAAAGCAGGCAAGCCGAGCCAGGCTTGCAGTGGCCCTGGCGTGACACCTGCCACCTCAGGCAGAGGGCCTCCCGCGTGCCCTCCATGGCGGGTTTCTCCCCGGAGCCGTGGCCTGGGCACTAGGAAGGCCGGGCCTCCCCGACTCCCGGGAGGAGGGGCTAGCCCAGTTGCGCCCAGGCCCCCAAACCCTCTGGTGCCATCTGCCTGTCTCGGCACTTCTGACTCCACAGAGCCTTTCCTACATCTGGGCTGCCTGCCGTGGCAAAGTGCAGGCGTGGGGTGAGGCCATGGCTTTGTCTTTCCAGGAAAAAATGAGCCCCTGGCCGAAGCAGCAGGCCCAGGCAGAGCCTTGAGCTTGAAGCCCAGTAGGTCTGTGGCCCTCAGGGCCAGAGCAATGCTTTCAATGCCGGGAAGCGGCCTGCAAGCTGAGTGGGAGTGGGGGAGGGGAGGGAGACAGCTGAAGCCGAGTCCAGAAGGGCGGCGATGGAAGAGCTGCAGCTGGGTCAGAGCCTGGAGGGAGGGCGGGGCCATCACTGAGGACCCCCACCCCCCCCCCCGAGGCCAGCCCTAGGCCCCGGCAGTCGCGCATGCGCCCTTGGCCTGTGCGGTGTGTGGGGGGTTGAACCCAAGCCCGCAGGGCTCCCAGAGCGGCCAGAGAAAGAAGGGCCCATGGAGAGGTAGGCGAGGTGGGCAGGGGGCGCCACCTTACTCTCCTCAGCTCCCTGAGGGAGAGAGAGAGAGACAGAGACAGAGAGAGAGATCCCTGACCTCTGAGTCTCTGCCTCCACCGCTGGCTGGTGCCAACTCACGCGCCATCCCACTTCCAGCCATCACCCCCACGCCTGCCCCGGGGCCAGCCCCACCACAGAGAGGCCGGTTGGTTCCTGCTCACCTCTGTGCCGTCCCTTCCCGACCTGACCCCAGTGCAGGGGATAAACTTCAGACAAGTCTTTCCATGTCCCTCTGCATGACAATAGACTTCCTCCCCTCTCCCATTCCACAGGCCCACCCGGGACATCCACCTTTGTCATTAGCTCAGGAGAGGATGCAAGATGAGAATCTCTGCTATTGTGTGGGGAGACTCAGTTTCCCGGGTTTCCCCCATGGACACATGTTCTTCAGCTGGGTCTGATTATCTCCAGACAAGCTGTCTTGGGAAGGATTTTGCCAGCCCTAAGAACCTGAAGGGAAAGGGCGGAGGGGGCTTCTCTCTCTGCCCCCGACAGCCCCGAGCTGGGTCGGTCCCTCAGACCTGGCCAGGGGCAGCCCATCCCCCGGCGCCCTTCCCCGGGGCATCCAAGGGCAGGCTCGGCGCCAGCCCCACCCCGCTCGCCACTGCCCGACCATCGTCCTCCCTCGGGGGGCCTGGGCAGGACAGGGACCCGGCTCTGGGAGGCCTCCAGATCTCAAGCCTGGCACACCGTTTACCAGGCTGCTTCCTCCTCTGACGGGGGCCCAGCACACGCCCCAGGAGACTTGGCAGCCGCCCCCAGGGCTCTATCCTCTGGAACTCGTCCCCTTGGAAGGGGCCTGGCCCAGGTGCCAGGTTCGGCTGGTCGGCCAGCCTCCTTTGGAGAAAGCAGGCAAGCCGAGCCAGGCTTGCAGTGGCCCTGGCGTGACACCTGCCACCTCAGGCAGAGGGCCTCCCGCGTGCCCTCCATGGCGGGTTTCTCCCCGGAGCCGTGGCCTGGGCACTAGGAAGGCCGGGCCTCCCCGACTCCCGGGAGGAGGGGCTAGCCCAGTTGCGCCCAGGCCCCCAAACCCTCTGGTGCCATCTGCCTGTCTCGGCACTTCTGACTCCACAGAGCCTTTCCTACATCTGGGCTGCCTGCCGTGGCAAAGTGCAGGCGTGGGGTGAGGCCATGGCTTTGTCTTTCCAGGAAAAAATGAGCCCCTGGCCGAAGCAGCAGGCCCAGGCAGAGCCTTGAGCTTGAAGCCCAGTAGGTCTGTGGCCCTCAGGGCCAGAGCAATGCTTTCAATGCAGGGAAGCGGCCTGCAAGCTGAGTGGGAGTGGGGGAGGGGAGGGAGACAGCTGAAGCCGAGTCCAGAAGGGCGGCGATGGAAGAGCTGCAGCTGGGTCAGAGCCTGGAGGGAGGGCGGGGCCTTCACTGAGGACCCCCCCCCCCCCCCCGAGGCCAGCCCTAGGCCCCGGCGGTCGCGCATGCGCCCTTGGCCTGTGCGGTGTGTGGGGGGTTGAACCCAAGCCCGCAGGGCTCCCGGAGCGGCCAGAGAAAGAAGGGCCCATGGAGAGGTAGGCGAGGTGGGCAGGGGGCGCCACCTTACTCTCCTCAGCTCCCTGAGGGAGAGAGAGAGAGACAGAGACAGAGAGAGAGATCCCTGACCTCTGAGTCTCTGCCTCCACCGCTGGCTGGTGCCAACTCACGCGCCATCCCACTTCCAGCCATCACCCCCACGCCTGCCCCGGGGCCAGCCCCACAACAGAGAGGCCGGTGGGTTCCTGCTCACCTCTGTGCCGTCCCTTCCCGACCTGACCCCAGTGCAGGGGATAAGCTTCAGACAAGTCTTTCCATGTCCCTCTGCATGACAATAGACTTCCTCCCCTCTCCCATTCCACAGGCCCACCCACCCGGGACATCCACCTTTGTCATTAGCTCAGGAGAGGATGCAAGATGAGAATCTCTGCTATTGTGTGGGGAGACTCAGTTTCCCGGGTTTCCCCCATGGACACATGTTCTTCAGCTGGGTCTGATTTTCTCCAGACAAGCTGTCTTGGGAAGGATTTGGCCAGCCCTAAGAACCTGAAGGGAAAGGGCGGAGGGGGGTTCTCTCTCTGCCCCCGACAGCCCCGAGCTGGGTCGGTCCCTCAGACCTGGCCAGGGGCAGCCCATCCCCCGGCGCCCTTCCCCGGGGCATCCAAGGGCAGGCTCGATGCCAGCCCCACCCCGCTCGCCACTGCCCGACCATCGTCCTCCCTCGGGGGGCCTGGGCAGGACAGGGACCCGGCTGTGGGAGGCCTCCAGATCTCAGGCCTGGCACACCATTTACCAGGCTGCTTCCTCCTCTGACGGGGGCCCAGCACACGCCCCAGGAGACTTGGCAGCCGCCCCCAGGGCTCTATCCTCTGGAACTCGTCCCCTTGGAAGGGGCCTGGCCCAGGTGCCAGGTTCGGCTGGTCGGCCAGCCTCCTTTGGAGAAAGCAGGCAAGCCGAGCCAGGCTTGCAGTGGCCCTGGCGTGACACCTGCCACCTCAGGCAGAGGGCCTCCCGCGTGCCCTCCATGGCGGGTTTCTCCCCGGAGCCGTGGCCTGGGCACTAGGAAGGCCGGGCCTCCCCGACTCCCGGGAGGAGGGGCTAGCCCAGTTGCGCCCAGGCCCCCAAACCCTCTGGTGCCATCTGCCTGTCTCGGCACTTCTGACTCCACAGAGCCTTTCCTACATCTGGGCTGCCTGCCGTGGCAAAGTGCAGGCGTGGGGTGAGGCCATGGCTTTGTCTTTCCAGGAAAAAATGAGCCCCTGGCCGAAGCAGCAGGCCCAGGCAGAGCCTTGAGCTTGAAGCCCAGTAGGTCTGTGGCCCTCAGGGCCAGAGCAATGCTTTCAATGCCGGGAAGCGGCCTGCAAGCTGAGTGGGAGTGGGGGAGGGGAGGGAGACAGCTGAAGCCGAGTCCAGAAGGGCGGCGATGGAAGAGCTGCAGCTGGGTCAGAGCCTGGAGGGAGGGCGGGGCCATCACTGAGGACCCCCACCCCCCCCCCCGAGGCCAGCCCTAGGCCCCGGCAGTCGCGCATGCGCCCTTGGCCTGTGCGGTGTGTGGGGGGTTGAACCCAAGCCCGCAGGGCTCCCAGAGCGGCCAGAGAAAGAAGGGCCCATGGAGAGGTAGGCGAGGTGGGCAGGGGGCGCCACCTTACTCTCCTCAGCTCCCTGAGGGAGAGAGAGAGAGACAGAGACAGAGAGAGAGATCCCTGACCTCTGAGTCTCTGCCTCCACCGCTGGCTGGTGCCAACTCACGCGCCATCCCACTTCCAGCCATCACCCCCACGCCTGCCCCGGGGCCAGCCCCACCACAGAGAGGCCGGTTGGTTCCTGCTCACCTCTGTGCCGTCCCTTCCCGACCTGACCCCAGTGCAGGGGATAAACTTCAGACAAGTCTTTCCATGTCCCTCTGCATGACAATAGACTTCCTCCCCTCTCCCATTCCACAGGCCCACCCGGGACATCCACCTTTGTCATTAGCTCAGGAGAGGATGCAAGATGAGAATCTCTGCTATTGTGTGGGGAGACTCAGTTTCCCGGGTTTCCCCCATGGACACATGTTCTTCAGCTGGGTCTGATTATCTCCAGACAAGCTGTCTTGGGAAGGATTTTGCCAGCCCTAAGAACCTGAAGGGAAAGGGCGGAGGGGGCTTCTCTCTCTGCCCCCGACAGCCCCGAGCTGGGTCGGTCCCTCAGACCTGGCCAGGGGCAGCCCATCCCCCGGCGCCCTTCCCCGGGGCATCCAAGGGCAGGCTCGGCGCCAGCCCCACCCCGCTCGCCACTGCCCGACCATCGTCCTCCCTCGGGGGGCCTGGGCAGGACAGGGACCCGGCTCTGGGAGGCCTCCAGATCTCAAGCCTGGCACACCGTTTACCAGGCTGCTTCCTCCTCTGACGGGGGCCCAGCACACGCCCCAGGAGACTTGGCAGCCGCCCCCAGGGCTCTATCCTCTGGAACTCGTCCCCTTGGAAGGGGCCTGGCCCAGGTGCCAGGTTCGGCTGGTCGGCCAGCCTCCTTTGGAGAAAGCAGGCAAGCCGAGCCAGGCTTGCAGTGGCCCTGGCGTGACACCTGCCACCTCAGGCAGAGGGCCTCCCGCGTGCCCTCCATGGCGGGTTTCTCCCCGGAGCCGTGGCCTGGGCACTAGGAAGGCCGGGCCTCCCCGACTCCCGGGAGGAGGGGCTAGCCCAGTTGCGCCCAGGCCCCCAAACCCTCTGGTGCCATCTGCCTGTCTCGGCACTTCTGACTCCACAGAGCCTTTCCTACATCTGGGCTGCCTGCCGTGGCAAAGTGCAGGCGTGGGGTGAGGCCATGGCTTTGTCTTTCCAGGAAAAAATGAGCCCCTGGCCGAAGCAGCAGGCCCAGGCAGAGCCTTGAGCTTGAAGCCCAGTAGGTCTGTGGCCCTCAGGGCCAGAGCAATGCTTTCAATGCAGGGAAGCGGCCTGCAAGCTGAGTGGGAGTGGGGGAGGGGAGGGAGACAGCTGAAGCCGAGTCCAGAAGGGCGGCGAAGTAAGAGCTGCAGCTGGGTCAGAGCCTGGAGGGAGGGCGGGGCCTTCACTGAGGACCCCCCCCCCCCCCGAGGCCAGCCCTAGGCCCCGGCGGTCGCGCATGCGCCCTTGGCCTGTGCGGTGTGTGGGGGGTTGAACCCAAGCCCGCAGGGCTCCCAGAGCGGCCAGAGAAAGAAGGGCCCATGGAGAGGTAGGCGAGGTGGGCAGGGGGCGCCACCTTACTCTGCTCAGCTCCCTGAGGGAGAGAGAGAGAGACAGAGACAGAGAGAGAGATCCCTGACCTCTGAGTCTCTGCCTCCACCGCTGGCTGGTGCCAACTCACGCGCCATCCCACTTCCAGCCATCACCCCCACGCCTGCCCCGGGGCCAGCCCCACCACAGAGAGGCCGGTTGGTTCCTGCTCACCTCTGTGCCGTCCCTTCCCGACCTGACCCCAGTGCAGGGGATAAGCTTCAGACAAGTCTTTCCATGTCCCTCTGCATGACAATAGACTTCCTCCCCTCTCCCATTCCACAGGCCCACCCACCCGGGACATCCACCTTTGTCATTAGCTCAGGAGAGGATGCAAGATGAGAATCTCTGCTATTGTGTGGGGAGACTCAGTTTCCCGGGTTTCCCCCATGGACACATGTTCTTCAGCTGGGTCTGATTTTCTCCAGACAAGCTGTCTTGGGAAGGATTTGGCCAGCCCTAAGAACCTGAAGGGAAAGGGCGGAGGGGGGTTCTCTCTCTGCCCCCGACAGCCCCGAGCTGGGTCGGTCCCTCAGACCTGGCCAGGGGCAGCCCATCCCCCGGCGCCCTTCCCCGGGGCATCCAAGGGCAGGCTCGGTGCCAGCCCCACCCCGCTCGCCACTGCCCGACCATCGTCCTCCCTCGGGGGGCCTGGGCAGGACAGGGACCCGGCTGGCAGGACAGGGACCCGGCTGTGGGAGGCCTCCAGATCTCAGGCCTGGCACACCGTTTACCAGGCTGCTTCCTCCTCTGACGGGGGCCCAGCACACGCCCCAGGAGACTTGGCAGCCGCCCCCAGGGCTCTATCCTCTGGAACTCGTCCCCTTGGAAGGGGCCTGGCCCAGGTGCCAGGTTCGGCTGGTCGGCCAGCCTCCTTTGGAGAAAGCAGGCAAGCCGAGCCAGGCTTGCAGTGGCCCTGGCGTGACACCTGCCACCTCAGGCAGAGGGCCTCCCGCGTGCCCTCCATGGCGGGTTTCTCCCCGGAGCCGTGGCCTGGGCACTAGGAAGGCCGGGCCTCCCCGACTCCCGGGAGGAGGGGCTAGCCCAGTTGCGCCCTGGCCCCCAAACCCTCTGGTGCCATCTGCCTGTCTCGGCACTTCTGACTCCACAGAGCCTTTCTTACATCTGGGCTGCCTGCCGTGGCAAAGTGCAGGCGTGGGGTGAGGCC
This sequence comes from Diceros bicornis minor, assembly GCF_020826845.1. Lineage (NCBI taxonomy): Eukaryota > Metazoa > Chordata > Mammalia > Perissodactyla > Rhinocerotidae > Diceros > Diceros bicornis. The sequence continues at coordinate 79,156 of NW_026691537.1, forward strand.
ATGGCTTTGTCTTTCCAGGAAAAAATGAGCCCCTGGCCGAAGCAGCAAGCCCAGGCAGAGCCTTGAGCTTGAAGCCCAGTAGGTCTGTGGCCCTCAGGGCCAGAGCAATGCTTTCAATGCAGGGAAGCGGCCTGCAAGCTGAGTGGGAGTGGGGGAGGGGAGGGAGACAACTGAAGCCGAGTCCAGAAGGGCGGCGATGTAAGAGCTGCAGCTGGGTCAGAGCCTGGAGGGAGGGCGCGGCCTTCACTGAGGACACCCCCCCCCCCCCCGAGGCCAGCCCTAGGCCCCGGCGGTCGCGCATGCGCCCTTGGCCTGTGCGGTGTGTGGGGGGTTGAACCCAAGCCCGCAGGGCTCCCGGAGCGGCCAGAGAAAGAAGGGCCCATGGAGAGGTAGGCGAGGTGGGCAGGGGGCGCCACCTTACTCTCCTCAGCTCCCTGAGGGAGAGAGAGAGAGACAGAGACAGAGAGAGAGATCCCTGACCTCTGAGCCTCTGCCTCCACCGCTGGCTGGTGCCAACTCACGCGCCATCCCACTTCCAGCCATCACCCCCACGCCTGCCCCGGGGCCAGCCCCACCACAGAGAGGCCGGTTGGTTCCTGCTCACCTCTGTGCCGTCCCTTCCCGACCTGACCCCAGTGCAGGGGATAAACTTCAGACAAGTCTTTCCATGTCCCTCTGCATGACAATAGACTTCCTCCCCTCTCCCATTCCACAGGCCCACCCGGGACATCCACCTTTGTCATTAGCTCAGGAGAGGATGCAAGATGAGAATCTCTGCTATTGTGTGGGGAGACTCAGTTTCCCGGGTTTCCCCCATGGACACATGTTCTTCAGCTGGGTCTGATTATCTCCAGACAAGCTGTCTTGGGAAGGATTTTGCCAGCCCTAAGAACCTGAAGGGAAAGGGCGGAGGGGGGTTCTCTCTCTGCCCCCGACAGCCCCGAGCTGGGTCGGTCCCTCAGACCTGGCCAGGGGCAGCCCATCCCCCGGCGCCCTTCCCCGGGGCATCCAAGGGCAGGCTCGGTGCCAGCCCCACCCCGCTCGCCACTGCCCGACCATCGTCCTCCCTCGGGGGGCCTGGGCAGGACAGGGACCCGGCTGTGGGAGGCCTCCAGATCTCAGGCCTGGCACACCATTTACCAGGCTGCTTCCTCCTCTGACGGGGGCCCAGCACACGCCCCAGGAGACTTGGCAGCCGCCCCCAGGGCTCTATCCTCTGGAACTCGTCCCCTTGGAAGGGGCCTTGCCCAGGTGCCAGGTTCGGCTGGTCGGCCAGCCTCCTTTGGAGAAAGCAGGCAAGCCGAGCCAGGCTTGCAGTGGCCCTGGCGTGACACCTGCCACCTCAGGCAGAGGGCCTCCCGCGTGCCCTCCATGGCGGGTTTCTCCCCGGAGCCGTGGCCTGGGCACTAGGAAGGCCGGGCCTCCCCGACTCCCGGGAGGAGGGGCTAGCCCAGTTGCGCCCTGGCCCCCAAACCCTCTGGTGCCATCTGCCTGTCTCGGCACTTCTGACTCCACAGAGCCTTTCCTACATCTGGGCTGCCTGCCGTGGCAAAGTGCAGGCGTGGGGTGAGGCCATGGCTTTGTCTTTCCAGGAAAAAATGAGCCCCTGGCCGAAGCAGCAGGCCCAGGCAGAGCCTTGAGCTTGAAGCCCAGTAGGTCTGTGGCCCTCAGGGCCAGAGCAATGCTTTCAATGCAGGGAAGCGGCCTGCAAGCTGAGTGGGAGTGGGGGAGGGGAGGGAGACAGCTGAAGCCGAGTCCAGAAGGGCGGCGATGGAAGAGCTGCAGCTGGGTCAGAGCCTGGAGGGAGGGCGGGGCCTTCACTGAGGACCCCCCCCCCCCCCCGAGGCCAGCCCTAGGCCCCGGCGGTCGCGCATGCGCCCTTGGCCTGTGCGGTGTGTGGGGGGTTGAACCCAAGCCCGCAGGGCTCCCGGAGCGGCCAGAGAAAGAAGGGCCCATGGAGAGGTAGGCGAGGTGGGCAGGGGGCGCCACCTTACTCTCCTCAGCTCCCTGAGGGAGAGAGAGAGAGACAGAGACAGAGAGAGAGATCCCTGACCTCTGAGTCTCTGCCTCCACCGCTGGCTGGTGCCAACTCACGCGCCATCCCACTTCCAGCCATCACCCCCACGCCTGCCCCGGGGCCAGCCCCACCACAGAGAGGCCGGTTGGTTCCTGCTCACCTCTGTGCCGTCCCTTCCCGACCTGACCCCAGTGCAGGGGA
>NW_026691538.1:0-81091 GCF_020826845.1 Diceros bicornis minor
CCCAAACCCTCTGGTGCCATCTGCCTGTCTTGGCACTTCTGACTCCACAGAGCCTTTCCTACATCTGGGCTGCCTGCCGTGGCAAAGTGCAGGCGTGGGGTGAGGCCATGGCTTTGTCTTTCCAGGAAAAAATGAGCCCCTGGCCGAAGCAGCAGGCCCAGGCAGAGCCTTGAGCTTGAAGCCCAGTAGGTCTGTGGCCCTCAGGGCCAGAGCCATGCTTTCAAGGCAGGGAAGCGGCCTGCAAGCTGAGTGGGAGTGGGGAAGGGGAGGGAGACAGCTGAAGCCGAGTCCAGAAGGGCGGCGATGGAAGAGCTGCAGCTGGGTCAGAGCCTGGAGGGAGGGCGGGGCCTTCACTGAGGACCCCCCCCACCCCCCCCCCCCCGAGGCCAGCCCTAGGCCCCGGCGGTCGCGCATGCGCCCTTGGCCTGTGCGGTGTGTGGGGGCTTGAACCCAAGCCCGCAGGGCTCCCGGAGCGGCCAGAGAAAGAAGGGCCCATGGAGAGGTAGGCGAGGTGGGCAGGGGGCGCCACCTTACTCTCTTCAGCTCCCGGAGGGAGAGAGACAGAGACAGAGACAGAGAGAGAGATCCCTGACCTCTGAGTCTCTGCCTTCACCGCTGGCTGGTGCCAACTCACGCGCCATCCCACTTCCAGCCATCACCCCCACGCCTGCCCCGGGGCCAGCCCCACCACAGAGAGGCCGGTTGGTTCCTGCTCACCTCTGTGCCGTCCCTTCCCGACCTGACCCCAGTGCAGGGGATAAGCTTCAGACAAGTCTTTCCATGTCCCTCTGCATGACAATAGACTTCCTCCCCTCTCCCATTCCACAGGCCCACCCACCCGGGACATCCACCTTTGTCATTAGCTCAGGAGAGGATGCAAGATGAGAATCTCTGCTATTGTGTGGGGAGACTCAGTTTCCCGGGTTTCCCCCATGGACACATGTTCTTCAGCTGGGTCTGATTTTCTCCAGACAAGCTGTCTTGGGAAGGATTTGGCCAGCCCTAAGAACCTGAAGGGAAAGGGCGGAGGGGGGTTCTCTCTCTGCCCCCGACAGCCCCGAGCTGGGTCGGTCCCTCAGACCTGGCCAGGGGCAGCCCATCCCCCGGCGCCCTTCCCCGGGGCATCCAAGGGCAGGCTCGGCGCCAGCCCCACCCCGCTCGCCACTGCCCGACCATCGCCACTGCCCGACCATCGTCCTCCCTCGGGGGGGCCTGGGCAGGACAGGGACCCGGCTGTGGGAGGCCTCCAGATCTCAGGCCTGGCACACCGTTTACCAGGCTGCTTCCTCCTCTGACGGGGGCCCAGCACACGCCCCAGGAGACTTGGCAGCCGCCCCCAGGGCTCTAGCCTCTGGAACTCGTCCCCTTGGAAGGGGCCTGGCCCAGGTGCCAGGTTCGGCTGGTCGGCCAGCCTCCTTTGGAGAAAGCAGGCAAGCCGAGCCAGGCTTGCAGTGGCCCTGGCGTGACACCTGCCACCTCAGGCAGAGGGCCTCCCGCGTGCCCTCCATGGCGGGTTTCTCCCCGGAGCCGTGGCCTGGGCACTAGGAAGGCCGGGCCTCCCCGACTCCCGGGAGGAGGGGCTAGCCCAGTTGCGCCCTGGCCCCCAAACCCTCTGGTGCCATCTGCCTGTCTTGGCACTTCTGACTCCACAGAGCCTTTCCTACATCTGGGCTGCCTGCCGTGGCAAAGTGCAGGCGTGGGGTGAGGCCATGGCTTTGTCTTTCCAGGAAAAAAATGAGCCCCTGGCCGAAGCAGCAGGCCCAGGCAGAGCCTTGAGCTTGAAGCCCAGTAGGTCTGTGGCCCTCAGGGCCAGAGCCATGCTTTCAAGGCAGGGAAGCGGCCTGCAAGCTGAGTGGGAGTGGGGAAGGGGAGGGAGACAGCTGAAGCCGAGTCCAGAAGGGCGGCGATGGAAGAGCTGCAGCTGGGTCAGAGCCTGGAGGGAGGGCGGGGCCTTCACTGAGGACCCCCCCCACCCCCCCCCCCCCCCGAGGCCAGCCCTAGGCCCCGGCGGGTCGCGCATGCGCCCTTGGCCTGTGCGGTGTGTGGGGGCTTGAACCCAAGCCCGCAGGGCTCCCGGAGCGGCCAGAGAAAGAAGGGCCCATGGAGAGGTAGGCGAGGTGGGCAGGGGGCGCCACCTTACTCTCTTCAGCTCCCGGAGGGAGAGAGACAGAGACAGAGACAGAGAGAGAGATCCCTGACCTCTGAGTCTCTGCCTTCACCGCTGGCTGGTGCCAACTCACGCGCCATCCCACTTCCAGCCATCACCCCCACGCCTGCCCCGGGGCCAGCCCCACCACAGAGAGGCCGGTTGGTTCCTGCTCACCTCTGTGCCGTCCCTTCCCGACCTGACCCCAGTGCAGGGGATAAGCTTCAGACAAGTCTTTCCATGTCCCTCTGCATGACAATAGACTTCCTCCCCTCTCCCATTCCACAGGCCCACCCACCCGGGACATCCACCTTTGTCATTAGCTCAGGAGAGGATGCAAGATGAGAATCTCTGCTATTGTGTGGGGAGACTCAGTTTCCCGGGTTTCCCCCATGGACACATGTTCTTCAGCTGGGTCTGATTTTCTCCAGACAAGCTGTCTTGGGAAGGATTTGGCCAGCCCTAAGAACCTGAAGGGAAAGGGCGGAGGGGGGTTCTCTCTCTGCCCCCGACAGCCCCGAGCTGGGTCGGTCCCTCAGACCTGGCCAGGGGCAGCCCATCCCCCGGCGCCCTTCCCCGGGGCATCCAAGGGCAGGCTCGGCGCCAGCCCCACCCCGCTCGCCACTGCCCGACCATCGCCACTGCCCGACCATCGTCCTCCCTCGGGGGGCCTGGGCAGGACAGGGACCCGGCTGTGGGAGGCCTCCAGATCTCAGGCCTGGCACACCGTTTACCAGGCTGCTTCCTCCTCTGACGGGGGCCCAGCACACGCCCCAGGAGACTTGGCAGCCGCCCCCAGGGCTCTAGCCTCTGGAACTCGTCCCCTTGGAAGGGGCCTGGCCCAGGTGCCAGGTTCGGCTGGTCGGCCAGCCTCCTTTGGAGAAAGCAGGCAAGCCGAGCCAGGCTTGCAGTGGCCCTGGCGTGACACCTGCCACCTCAGGCAGAGGGCCTCCCGCGTGCCCTCCATGGCGGGTTTCTCCCCGGAGCCGTGGCCTGGGCACTAGGAAGGCCGGGCCTCCCCGACTCCCGGGAGGAGGGGCTAGCCCAGTTGCGCCCTGGCCCCCAAACCCTCTGGTGCCATCTGCCTGTCTCGGCACTTCTGACTCCACACAGCCTTTCCTACATCTGGGCTGCCTGCCGTGGCAAAGTGCAGGCGTGGGGTGAGGCCATGGCTTTGTCTTTCCAGGAAAAAATGAGCCCCTGGCCGAAGCAGCAGGCCCAGGCAGAGTCTTGAGCTTGAAGCCCAGTAGGTCTGTGGCCCTCAGGGCCAGAGCAATGCTTTCAAGGCAGGGAAGCGGCCTGCAAGCTGAGTGGGAGTGGGGGAGGGGAGGGAGACAGCTGAAGCCGAGTCCAGAAGGGCGGCGATGGAAGAGCTGCAGCTGGGTCAGAGCCTGGAGGGAGGGCGGGGGCCTTCACTGAGGACCCCCCCCACCCCCCCCAGGCCAGCCCTAGGCCCCGGCGGTCGCGCATGCGCCCTTGGCCTGTGCGGTGTGTGGGGGCTTGAACCAAGCCCGCAGGGCTCCCGGAGCGGCCAGAGAAAGAAGGGCCCATGGAGAGGTAGGCGAGGTGGGCAGGGGGCGCCACCTTACTCTCTTCAGCTCCCTGAGGGAGAGAGACAGAGACAGAGACAGAGAGAGAGATCCCTGACCTCTAAGTCTCTGCCTCCACCGCTGGCTGGTGCCAAATCACGCGCCATCCCACTTCCAGCCATCACCCCCATGCCTGCCCCGGGGCCAGCCCCACCACAGAGAGGCCGGTTGGTTCCTGCTCACCTCTGTGCCGTCCCTTCCCGACCTGACCCCAGTGCAGGGGATAAGCTTCAGACAAGTCTTTCCATGTCCCTCTGCATGACAATAGACTTCCTCCCCTCTCCCATTCCACAGGCCCACCCACCCGGGACATCCACCTTTGTCATTAGCTCAGGAGAGGATGCAAGATGAGAATCTCTGCTATTGTGTGGGGAGACTCAGTTTCCCGGGTTTCCCCCATGGACACATGTTCTTCAGCTGGGTCTGATTTTCTCCAGACAAGCTGTCTTGGGAAGGATTTGGCCAGCCCTAAGAACCTGAAGGGAAAGGGCGGAGGGGGGTTCTCTCTCTGCCCCCGACAGCCCCGAGCTGGGTCGGTCCCTCAGACCTGGCCAGGGGCAGCCCATCCCCCGGCGCCCTTCCCCGGGGCATCCAAGGGCAGGCTCGGCGCCAGCCCCACCCCGCTCGCCACTGCCCGACCATCGCCACTGCCCGACCATCGTCCTCCCTCGGGGGGCCTGGGCAGGACAGGGACCCGGCTGTGGGAGGCCTCCAGATCTCAGGCCTGGCACACCGTTTACCAGGCTGCTTCCTCCTCTGACGGGGGCCCAGCACACGCCCCAGGAGACTTGGCAGCCGCCCCCAGGGCTCTAGCCTCTGGAACTCGTCCCCTTGGAAGGGGCCTGGCCCAGGTGCCAGGTTCGGCTGGTCGGCCAGCCTCCTTTGGAGAAAGCAGGCAAGCCGAGCCAGGCTTGCAGTGGCCCTGGCGTGACACCTGCCACCTCAGGCAGAGGGCCTCCCGCGTGCCCTCCATGGCGGGTTTCTCCCCGGAGCCGTGGCCTGGGCACTAGGAAGGCCGGGCCTCCCCGACTCCCGGGAGGAGGGGCTAGCCCAGTTGCGCCCTGGCCCCCAAACCCTCTGGTGCCATCTGCCTGTCTCGGCACTTCTGACTCCACAGAGCCTTTCCTACATCTGGGCTGCCTGCCGTGGCAAAGTGCAGGCGTGGGGTGAGGCCATGGCTTTGTCTTTCCAGGAAAAAATGAGCCCCTGGCCGAAGCAGCAGGCCCAGGCAGAGCCTTGAGCTTGAAGCCCAGTAGGTCTGTGGCCCTCAGGGCCAGAGCCATGCTTTCAAGGCAGGGAAGCGGCCTGCAAGCTGAGTGGGAGTGGGGAAGGGGAGGGAGACAGCTGAAGCCGAGTCCAGAAGGGCGGCGATGGAAGAGCTGCAGCTGGGTCAGAGCCTGGAGGGAGGGCGGGGGCCTTCACTGAGGACCCCCCCCACCCCCCCCAGGCCAGCCCTAGGCCCCGGCGGTCGCGCATGCGCCCTTGGCCTGTGCGGTGTGTGGGGGCTTGAACCCAAGCCCGCAGGGCTCCCGGAGCGGCCAGAGAAAGAAGGGCCCATGGAGAGGTAGGCGAGGTGGGCAGGGGGCGCCACCTTACTCTCTTCAGCTCCCGGAGGGAGAGAGACAGAGACAGAGACAGAGAGAGAGATCCCTGACCTCTGAGTCTCTGCCTTCACCGCTGGCTGGTGCCAACTCACGCGCCATCCCACTTCCAGCCATCACCCCCACGCCTGCCCCGGGGCCAGCCCCACCACAGAGAGGCCGGTTGGTTCCTGCTCACCTCTGTGCCGTCCCTTCCCGACCTGACCCCAGTGCAGGGGATAAGCTTCAGACAAGTCTTTCCATGTCCCTCTGCATGACAATAGACTTCCTCCCCTCTCCCATTCCACAGGCCCACACACCGGGACATCCACCTTTGTCATTAGCTCAGGAGAGGATGCAAGATGAGAATCTCTGCTATTGTGTGGGGAGACTCAGTTTCCCGGGTTTCCCCCATGGACACATGTTCTTCAGCTGGGTCTGATTTTCTCCAGACAAGCTGTCTTGGGAAGGATTTGGCCAGCCCTAAGAACCTGAAGGGAAAGGGCGGAGGGGGGTTCTCTCTCTGCCCCCGACAGCCCCGAGCTGGGTCGGTCCCTCAGACCTGGCCAGGGGCAGCCCATCCCCCGGCGCCCTTCCCCGGGGCATCCAAGGGCAGGCTCGGCGCCAGCCCCACCCCGCTCGCCACTGCCCGACCATCGCCACTGCCCGACCATCGTCCTCCCTCGGGGGGCCTGGGCAGGACAGGGACCCGGCTGTGGGAGGCCTCCAGATCTCAGGCCTGGCACACCGTTTACCAGGCTGCTTCCTCCTCTGACGGGGGCCCAGCACACGCCCCAGGAGACTTGGCAGCCGCCCCCAGGGCTCTAGCCTCTGGAACTCGTCCCCTTGGAAGGGGCCTGGCCCAGGTGCCAGGTTCGGCTGGTCGGCCAGCCTCCTTTGGAGAAAGCAGGCAAGCCGAGCCAGGCTTGCAGTGGCCCTGGCGTGACACCTGCCACCTCAGGCAGAGGGCCTCCCGCGTGCCCTCCATGGCGGGTTTCTCCCCGGAGCCGTGGCCTGGGCACTAGGAAGGCCGGGCCTCCCCGACTCCCGGGAGGAGGGGCTAGCCCAGTTGCGCCCTGGCCCCCAAACCCTCTGGTGCCATCTGCCTGTCTCGGCACTTCTGACTCCACACAGCCTTTCCTACAACTGGGCTGCCTGCCGTGGCAAAGTGCAGGCGTGGGGTGAGGCCATGGCTTTGTCTTTCCAGGAAAAAATGAGCCCCTGGCCGAAGCAGCAGGCCCAGGCAGAGTCTTGAGCTTGAAGCCCAGTAGGTCTGTGGCCCTCAGGGCCAGAGCAATGCTTTCAAGGCAGGGAAGCGGCCTGCAAGCTGAGTGGGAGTGGGGGAGGGGAGGGAGACAGCTGAAGCCGAGTCCAGAAGGGCGGCGATGGAAGAGCTGCAGCTGGGTCAGAGCCTGGAGGGAGGGCGGGGCCTTCACTGAGGACCCCCCCACCCCCCCCAGGCCAGCCCTAGGCCCCGGCGGTCGCGCATGCGCCCTTGGCCTGTGCGGTGTGTGGGGGCTTGAACCCAAGCCCGCAGGGCTCCCGGAGCGGCCAGAGAAAGAAGGGCCCATGGAGAGGTAGGCGAGGTGGGCAGGGGGCGCCACCTTACTCTCTTCAGCTCCCTGAGGGAGAGAGACAGAGACAGAGACAGAGAGAGAGATCCCTGACCTCTAAGTCTCTGCCTCCACCGCTGGCTGGTGCCAAATCACGCGCCATCCCACTTCCAGCCATCACCCCCATGCCTGCCCCGGGGCCAGCCCCACCACAGAGAGGCCGGTTGGTTCCTGCTCACCTCTGTGCCGTCCCTTCCCGACCTGACCCCAGTGCAGGGGATAAGCTTCAGACAAGTCTTTCCATGTCCCTCTGCATGACAATAGACTTCCTCCCCTCTCCCATTCCACAGGCCCACCCACCCGGGACATCCACCTTTGTCATTAGCTCAGGAGAGGATGCAAGATGAGAATCTCTGCTATTGTGTGGGGAGACTCAGTTTCCCGGGTTTCCCCCATGGACACATGTTCTTCAGCTGGGTCTGATTTTCTCCAGACAAGCTGTCTTGGGAAGGATTTGGCCAGCCCTAAGAACCTGAAGGGAAAGGGCGGAGGGGGGTTCTCTCTCTGCCCCCGACAGCCCCGAGCTGGGTCGGTCCCTCAGACCTGGCCAGGGGCAGCCCATCCCCCGGCGCCCTTCCCCGGGGCATCCAAGGGCAGGCTCGGCGCCAGCCCCACCCCGCTCGCCACTGCCCGACCATCGTCCTCCCTCGGTGGGCCTGGGCAGGACAGGGACCCGGGTGTGGGAGGCCTCCAGATCTCAGGCCTGGCACACCGTTTACCAGGCTGCTTCCTCCTCTGACGGGGGGCCCAGCACACGCCCCAGGAGACTTGGCAGCCGCCCCCAGGGCTCTAGCCTCTGGAACTCGTCCCCTTGGAAGGGGCCTGGCCCAGGTGCCAGGTTCGGCTGGTCGGCCAGCCTCCTTTGGAGAAAGCAGGCAAGCCGAGCCAGGCTTGCAGTGGCCCTGGCGTGACACCTGCCACCTCAGGCAGAGGGCCTCCCGCGTGCCCTCCATGGCGGGTTTCTCCCCGGAGCCGTGGCCTGGGCACTAGGAAGGCCGGGCCTCCCCGACTCCCGGGAGGAGGGGCTAGCCCAGTTGCGCCCTGGCCCCCAAACCCTCTGGTGCCATCTGCCTGTCTTGGCACTTCTGACTCCACAGAGCCTTTCCTACATCTGGGCTGCCTGCCGTGGCAAAGTGCAGGCGTGGGGTGAGGCCATGGCTTTGTCTTTCCAGGAAAAAATGAGCCCCTGGCCGAAGCAGCAGGCCCAGGCAGAGCCTTGAGCTTGAAGCCCAGTAGGTCTGTGGCCCTCAGGGCCAGAGCCATGCTTTCAAGGCAGGGAAGCGGCCTGCAAGCTGAGTGGGAGTGGGGAAGGGGAGGGAGACAGCTGAAGCCGAGTCCAGAAGGGCGGCGATGGAAGAGCTGCAGCTGGGTCAGAGCCTGGAGGGAGGGCGGGGGCCTTCACTGAGGACCCCCCCCACCCCCCCCCCCCCCGAGGCCAGCCCTAGGCCCCGGCGGTCGCGCATGCGCCCTTGGCCTGTGCGGTGTGTGGGGGCTTGAACCCAAGCCCGCAGGGCTCCCGGAGCGGCCAGAGAAAGAAGGGCCCATGGAGAGGTAGGCGAGGTGGGCAGGGGGCGCCACCTTACTCTCTTCAGCTCCCGGAGGGAGAGAGACAGAGACAGAGACAGAGAGAGAGATCCCTGACCTCTGAGTCTCTGCCTTCACCGCTGGCTGGTGCCAACTCACGCGCCATCCCACTTCCAGCCATCACCCCCACGCCTGCCCCGGGGCCAGCCCCACCACAGAGAGGCCGGTTGGTTCCTGCTCACCTCTGTGCCGTCCCTTCCCGACCTGACCCCAGTGCAGGGGATAAGCTTCAGACAAGTCTTTCCATGTCCCTCTGCATGACAATAGACTTCCTCCCCTCTCCCATTCCACAGGCCCACCCACCCGGGACATCCACCTTTGTCATTAGCTCAGGAGAGGATGCAAGATGAGAATCTCTGCTATTGTGTGGGGAGACTCAGTTTCCCGGGTTTCCCCCATGGACACATGTTCTTCAGCTGGGTCTGATTTTCTCCAGACAAGCTGTCTTGGGAAGGATTTGGCCAGCCCTAAGAACCTGAAGGGAAAGGGCGGAGGGGGGTTCTCTCTCTGCCCCCGACAGCCCCGAGCTGGGTCGGTCCCTCAGACCTGGCCAGGGGCAGCCCATCCCCCGGCGCCCTTCCCCGGGGCATCCAAGGGCAGGCTCGGCGCCAGCCCCACCCCGCTCGCCACTGCCCGACCATCGCCACTGCCCGACCATCGTCCTCCCTCGGGGGGCCTGGGCAGGACAGGGACCCGGCTGTGGGAGGCCTCCAGATCTCAGGCCTGGCACACCGTTTACCAGGCTGCTTCCTCCTCTGACGGGGGCCCAGCACACGCCCCAGGAGACTTGGCAGCCGCCCCCAGGGCTCTAGCCTCTGGAACTCGTCCCCTTGGAAGGGGCCTGGCCCAGGTGCCAGGTTCGGCTGGTCGGCCAGCCTCCTTTGGAGAAAGCAGGCAAGCCGAGCCAGGCTTGCAGTGGCCCTGGCGTGACACCTGCCACCTCAGGCAGAGGGCCTCCCGCGTGCCCTCCATGGCGGGTTTCTCCCCGGAGCCGTGGCCTGGGCACTTGGAAGGCCGGGCCTCCCCGACTCCCGGGAGGAGGGGCTAGCCCAGTTGCGCCCTGGCCCCCAAACCCTCTGGTGCCATCTGCCTGTCTCGGCACTTCTGACTCCACACAGCCTTTCCTACATCTGGGCTGCCTGCCGTGGCAAAGTGCAGGCGTGGGGTGAGGCCATGGCTTTGTCTTTCCAGGAAAAAATGAGCCCCTGGCCGAAGCAGCAGGCCCAGGCAGAGTCTTGAGCTTGAAGCCCAGTAGGTCTGTGGCCCTCAGGGCCAGAGCAATGCTTTCAAGGCAGGGAAGCGGCCTGCAAGCTGAGTGGGAGTGGGGGAGGGGAGGGAGACAGCTGAAGCCGAGTCCAGAAGGGCGGCGATGGAAGAGCTGCAGCTGGGTCAGAGCCTGGAGGGAGGGCGGGGCCTTCACTGAGGACCCCCCCACCCCCCCCAGGCCAGCCCTAGGCCCCGGCGGTCGCGCATGCGCCCTTGGCCTGTGCGGTGTGTGGGGGCTTGAACCCAAGCCCGCAGGGCTCCCGGAGCGGCCAGAGAAAGAAGGGCCCATGGAGAGGTAGGCGAGGTGGGCAGGGGGCGCCACCTTACTCTCTTCAGCTCCCTGAGGGAGAGAGACAGAGACAGAGACAGAGAGAGAGATCCCTGACCTCTAAGTCTCTGCCTCCACCGCTGGCTGGTGCCAAATCACGCGCCATCCCACTTCCAGCCATCACCCCCATGCCTGCCCCGGGGCCAGCCCCACCACAGAGAGGCCGGTTGGTTCCTGCTCACCTCTGTGCCGTCCCTTCCCGACCTGACCCCAGTGCAGGGGATAAGCTTCAGACAAGTCTTTCCATGTCCCTCTGCATGACAATAGACTTCCTCCCCTCTCCCATTCCACAGGCCCACCCACCCGGGACATCCACCTTTGTCATTAGCTCAGGAGAGGATGCAAGATGAGAATCTCTGCTATTGTGTGGGGAGACTCAGTTTCCCGGGTTTCCCCCATGGACACATGTTCTTCAGCTGGGTCTGATTTTCTCCAGACAAGCTGTCTTGGGAAGGATTTGGCCAGCCCTAAGAACCTGAAGGGAAAGGGCGGAGGGGGGTTCTCTCTCTGCCCCCGACAGCCCCGAGCTGGGTCGGTCCCTCAGACCTGGCCAGGGGCAGCCCATCCCCCGGCGCCCTTCCCCGGGGCATCCAAGGGCAGGCTCGGCGCCAGCCCCACCCCGCTCGCCACTGCCCGACCATCGTCCTCCCTCGGGGGGCCTGGGCAGGACAGGGACCCGGGTGTGGGAGGCCTCCAGATCTCAGGCCTGGCACACCGTTTACCAGGCTGCTTCCTCCTCTGACGGGGGCCCAGCACACGCCCCAGGAGACTTGGCAGCCGCCCCCAGGGCTCTAGCCTCTGGAACTCGTCCCCTTGGAAGGGGCCTGGCCCAGGTGCCAGGTTCGGCTGGTCGGCCAGCCTCCTTTGGAGAAAGCAGGCAAGCCGAGCCAGGCTTGCAGTGGCCCTGGCGTGACACCTGCCACCTCAGGCAGAGGGCCTCCCGCGTGCCCTCCATGGCGGGTTTCTCCCCGGAGCCGTGGCCTGGGCACTAGGAAGGCCGGGCCTCCCCGACTCCCGGGAGGAGGGGCTAGCCCAGTTGCGCCCTGGCCCCCAAACCCTCTGGTGCCATCTGCCTGTCTTGGCACTTCTGACTCCACACAGCCTTTCCTACATCTGGGCTGCCTGCCGTGGCAAAGTGCAGGCGTGGGGTGAGGCCATGGCTTTGTCTTTCCAGGAAAAAATGAGCCCCTGGCCGAAGCAGCAGGCCCAGGCAGAGCCTTGAGCTTGAAGCCCAGTAGGTCTGTGGCCCTCAGGGCCAGAGCCATGCTTTCAAGGCAGGGAAGCGGCCTGCAAGCTGAGTGGGAGTGGGGAAGGGGAGGGAGACAGCTGAAGCCGAGTCCAGAAGGGCGGCGATGGAAGAGCTGCAGCTGGGTCAGAGCCTGGAGGGAGGGCGGGGCCTTCACTGAGGACCCCCCCACCCCCCCCCCCCCGAGGCCAGCCCTAGGCCCCGGCGGTCGCGCATGCGCCCTTGGCCTGTGCGGTGTGTGGGGGCTTGAACCCAAGCCCGCAGGGCTCCCGGAGTGGCCAGAGAAAGAAGGGCCCATGGAGAGGTAGGCGAGGTGGGCAGGGGGCGCCACCTTACTCTCTTCAGCTCCCGGAGGGAGAGAGACAGAGACAGAGACAGAGAGAGAGATCCCTGACCTCTGAGTCTCTGCCTCCACCGCTGGCTGGTGCCAACTCACGCGCCATCCCACTTCCAGCCATCACCCCCACGCCTGCCCCGGGGCCAGCCCCACCACAGAGAGGCCGGTTGGTTCCTGCTCACCTCTGTGCCGTCCCTTCCCGACCTGACCCCAGTGCAGGGGATAAGCTTCAGACAAGTCTTTCCATGTCCCTCTGCATGACAATAGACTTCCTCCCCTCTCCCATTCCACAGGCCCACCCACCCGGGACATCCACCTTTGTCATTAGCTCAGGAGAGGATGCAAGATGAGAATCTCTGCTATTGTGTGGGGAGACTCAGTTTCCCGGGTTTCCCCCATGGACACATGTTCTTCAGCTGGGTCTGATTTTCTCCAGACAAGCTGTCTTGGGAAGAATTTGGCCAGCCCTAAGAACCTGAAGGGAAAGGGCGGAGGGGGGTTCTCTCTCTGCCCCCGACAGCCCCGAGCTGGGTCGGTCCCTCAGACCTGGCCAGGGGCAGCCCATCCCCCGGCGCCCTTCCCCGGGGCATCCAAGGGCAGGCTCGGCGCCAGCCCCACCCCGCTCGCCACTGCCCGACCATCGCCACTGCCCGACCATCGTCCTCCCTCGGGGGGCCTGGGCAGGACAGGGACCCGGCTGTGGGAGGCCTCCAGATCTCAGGCCTGGCACACCGTTTACCAGGCTGCTTCCTCCTCTGACGGGGGCCCAGCACACGCCCCAGGAGACTTGGCAGCCGCCCCCAGGGCTCTAGCCTCTGGAACTCGTCCCCTTGGAAGGGGCCTGGCCCAGGTCCCAGGTTCGGCTGGTCGGCCAGCCTCCTTTGGAGAAAGCAGGCAAGCCGAGCCAGGCTTGCAGTGGCCCTGGCGTGACACCTGCCACCTCAGGCAGAGGGCCTCCCGCGTGCCCTCCATGGCGGGTTTCTCCCCGGAGCCGTGGCCTGGGCACTAGGAAGGCCGGGCCTCCACGACTCCCGGGAGGAGGGGCTAGCCCAGTTGCGCCCTGGCCCCCAAACCCTCTGGTGCCATCTGCCTGTCTCGGCACTTCTGACTCCACACAGCCTTTCCTACCTCTGGGCTGCCTGCCGTGGCAAAGTGCAGGCGTGGGGTGAGGCCATGGCTTTGTCTTTCCAGGGAAAAAATGAGCCCCTGGCCGAAGCAGCAGGCCCAGGCAGAGCCTTGAGCTTGAAGCCCAGTAGGTCTGTGGCCCTCAGGGCCAGAGCCATGCTTTCAAGGCAGGGAAGCGGCCTGCAAGCTGAGTGGGAGTGGGGGAGGGGAGGGAGACAGCTGAAGCCGAGTCCAGAAGGGCGGCGATGGAAGAGCTGCAGCTGGGTCAGAGCCTGGAGGGAGGGCGGGGCCTTCACTGAGGACCCCCCCGCCCCCCGAGGCCAGCCCTAGGCCCCGGCGGTCGCGCATGCGCCCTTGGCCTGTGCGGTGTGTGGGGGCTTGAACCCAAGCCCGCAGGGCTCCCGGAGGGGCCAGAGAAAGAAGGGCCCATGGAGAGGTAGGCGAGGTGGGCAGGGGGCGCCACCTTACTCTCCTCAGCTCCCTGAGGGAGAGAGAGAGAGACAGAGACAGAGAGAGAGATCCCTGACCTCTGAGTCTCTGCCTTCACCGCTGGCTGGTGCTAACTCACGCGCCATCCCACTTCCAACCATCACCCCCACGCCTGCCTCGGGGCCAGCCCCACCACAGAGAGGCCGGTTGGTTCCTGCTCACCTCTGTGCCGTCCCTTCCCTACCTGACCCCAGTGCAGGGGATAAGCTTCAGACAAGTCTTTCCATGTCCCTCTGCATGACAATAGACTTCCTCCCCTCTCCCATTCCACAGGCCCACCCAGGACATCCACCTTTGTCATTAGCTCAGGAGAGGATGCAAGATGAGAATCTCTGCTATTGTGTGGGGAGACTCAGTTTCCCGGGTTTCCCCCATGGACACATGTTCTTCAGCTGGGTCTGATTTTCTCCAGACAAGCTGTCTTGGGAAGGATTTGGCCAGCCCTAAGAACCTGAAGGGAAAGGGCGGAGGGGGGTTCTCTCTCTGCCCCCGACAGCCCCGAGCTGGGTCGGTCCCTCAGCCCTGGCCAGGGGCAGATCATCCCCCGGCGCCCTTCCCCAGGGCATCCAAGGGCAGGCTCGGTGCCAGCCCCACCCCGCTCGCCACTGCCCGACCATCGTCCTCCCTCGGGGGGCCTGGGCAGGACAGGGACCCGGGTGTGGGAGGCCTCCAGATCTCAGGCTGGCACACCGTTTACCAGGCTGCTTCCTCCTCTGACGGGGGCCCAGCACACGCCCCAGGAGACTTGGCAGCCGCCCCCAGGTTTCTAGCCTCTGGAACTCGTCCCCTTGGAAGGGGCCTGGCCCTGGTGCCAGGTTCGGCTGGTCGGCCAGCCTCCTTTGGAGAAAGCAGGCAAGCCAAGCCAGGCTTGCAGTGGCCCTGGCGTGACACCTGCCACCTCAGGCAGAGGGCCTCCCGCGTGCCCTCCATGGCGGGTTTCTCCCCGGAGCCGTGGCCTGGGCACTAGGAAGGCCGGGCCTCCCGGACTCCCGGGAGGAGGGGCTAGCGCAGTTGCGCCCTGGCCCCCAAACCCTCTGGTGCCATCTGCCTGTCTCGGCACTTCTGACTCCACAGAGCCTTTCCTGCATCTGGGCTGCCTGCCGTGGCAAAGTGCAGGCGTGGGGTGAGGCCATGGTTTTGTCTTTCCAGGAAAAAATGAGCCCCTGGCCGAAGCAGCAGGCCCAGGCAGAGCCTTGAGCTTGAAGCCCAGTAGGTCTGTGGCCCTCAGGGCCAGAGCCATGCTTTCAAGGCAGGGAAGCGGCCTGCAAGCTGAGTGGGAGTGGGGGAGGTGAGGGAGACAGCTGAAGCCGAGTCCAGAAGGGCGGCGATGGAAGAGCTGCAGCTGGGTCAGAGCCTGGAGGGAGGGCGGGGCCTTCACTGAGGACCCCCCCACCCCCCCCAGGCCAGCCCTAGGCCCCGGCGGTCGCGCATGCGCCCTTGGCCTGTGCGGTGTGTGGGGGCTTGAACCCAAGCCCGCAGGGCTCCCGGAGCGGCCAGAGAAAGAAGGGCCCATGGAGAGGTAGGCGAGGTGGGCAGGGGGCGCCACCTTACTCTCTTCAGCTCCCTGAGGGAGAGAGACAGAGACAGAGACAGAGAGAGAGATCCCTGACCTCTAAGTCTCTGCCTCCACCGCTGGCTGGTGCCAAATCACGCGCCATCCCACTTCCAGCCATCACCCCCATGCCTGCCCCGGGGCCAGCCCCACCACAGAGAGGCCGGTTGGTTCCTGCTCACCTCTGTGCCGTCCCTTCCCGACCTGACCCCAGTGCAGGGGATAAGCTTCAGACAAGTCTTTCCATGTCCCTCTGCATGACAATAGACTTCCTCCCCTCTCCCATTCCACAGGCCCACCCACCCGGGACATCCACCTTTGTCATTAGCTCAGGAGAGGATGCAAGATGAGAATCTCTGCTATTGTGTGGGGAGACTCAGTTTCCCGGGTTTCCCCCATGGACACATGTTCTTCAGCTGGGTCTGATTTTCTCCAGACAAGCTGTCTTGGGAAGGATTTGGCCAGCCCTAAGAACCTGAAGGGAAAGGGCGGAGGGGGGTTCTCTCTCTGCCCCCGACAGCCCCGAGCTGGGTCGGTCCCTCAGACCTGGCCAGGGGCAGCCCATCCCCCGGCGCCCTTCCCCGGGGCATCCAAGGGCAGGCTCGGCGCCAGCCCCACCCCGCTCGCCACTGCCCGACCATCGCCACTGCCCGACCATCGTCCTCCCTCGGGGGGCCTGGGCAGGACAGGGACCCGGCTGTGGGATGCCTCCAGATCTCAGGCCTGGCACACCGTTTACCAGGCTGCTTCCTCCTCTGACGGGGGCCCAGCACACGCCCCAGGAGACTTGGCAGCCGCCCCCAGGGCTCTAGCCTCTGGAACTCGTCCCCTTGGAAGGGGCCTGGCCCAGGTGCCAGGTTCGGCTGGTCGGCCAGCCTCCTTTGGAGAAAGCAGGCAAGCCGAGCCAGGCTTGCAGTGGCCCTGGCGTGACACCTGCCACCTCAGGCAGAGGGCCTCCCGCGTGCCCTCCATGGCGGGTTTCTCCCCGGAGCCGTGGCCTGGGCACTAGGAAGGCCGGGCCTCCCCGACTCCCGGGAGGAGGGGCTAGCCCAGTTGCGCCCTGGCCCCCAAACCCTCTGGTGCCATCTGCCTGTCTCGGCACTTCTGACTCCACAGAGCCTTTCCTACATCTGGGCTGCCTGCCGTGGCAAAGTGCAGGCATGGGGTGAGGCCATGGCTTTGTCTTTCCAGGAAAAAATGAGCCCCTGGCCGAAGCAGCAGGCCCAGGCAGAGCCTTGAGCTTGAAGCCCAGTAGGTCTGTGGCCCTCAGGGCCAGAGCCATGCTTTCAAGGCAGGGAAGCGGCCTGCAAGCTGAGTGGGAGTGGGGAAGGGGAGGGAGACAGCTGAAGCCGAGTCCAGAAGGGCGGCGATGGAAGAGCTGCAGCTGGGTCAGAGCCTGGAGGGAGGGCGGGGCCTTCACTGAGGACCCCCCCACCCCCCCCAGGCCAGCCCTAGGCCCCGGCGGTCGCGCATGCGCCCTTGGCCTGTGCGGTGTGTGGGGGCTTGAACCCA
This sequence comes from Diceros bicornis minor, assembly GCF_020826845.1. Lineage (NCBI taxonomy): Eukaryota > Metazoa > Chordata > Mammalia > Perissodactyla > Rhinocerotidae > Diceros > Diceros bicornis. The sequence goes on from NW_026691538.1 coordinate 16,368, forward strand.
AGCCCGCAGGGCTCCCGGAGCGGCCAGAGAAAGAAGGGCCCATGGAGAGGTAGGCGAGGTGGGCAGGGGGCGCCACCTTACTCTCTTCAGCTCCCGGAGGGAGAGAGACAGAGACAGAGACAGAGAGAGAGATCCCTGACCTCTGAGTCGCTGCCTTCACCGCTGGCTGGTGCCAACTCACGCGCCATCCCACTTCCAGCCATCACCCCCACGCCTGCCCCGGGGCCAGCCCCACCACAGAGAGGCCGGTTGGTTCCTGCTCACCTCTGTGCCGTCCCTTCCCGACCTGACCCCAGTGCAGGGGATAAGCTTCAGACAAGTCTTTCCATGTCCCTCTGCATGACAATAGACTTCCTCCCCTCTCCCATTCCACAGGCCCACCCACCCGGGACATCCACCTTTGTCATTAGCTCAGGAGAGGATGCAAGATGAGAATCTCTGCTATTGTGTGGGGAGACTCAGTTTCCCGGGTTTCCCCCATGGACACATGTTCTTCAGCTGGGTCTGATTTTCTCCAGACAAGCTGTCTTGGGAAGGATTTGGCCAGCCCTAAGAACCTGAAGGGAAAGGGCGGAGGGGGGTTCTCTCTCTGCCCCCGACAGCCCCGAGCTGGGTCGGTCCCTCAGACCTGGCCAGGGGCAGCCCATCCCCCGGCGCCCTTCCCCGGGGCATCCAAGGGCAGGCTCGGCGCCAGCCCCACCCCGCTCGCCACTGCCCGACCATCGCCACTGCCCGACCATCGTCCTCCCTCGGGGGGCCTGGGCAGGACAGGGACCCGGCTGTGGGAGGCCTCCAGATCTCAGGCCTGGCACACCGTTTACCAGGCTGCTTCCTCCTCTGACGGGGGCCCAGCACACGCCCCAGGAGACTTGGCAGCCGCCCCCAGGGCTCTAGCCTCTGGAACTCGTCCCCTTGGAAGGGGCCTGGCCCAGGTGCCAGGTTCGGCTGGTCGGCCAGCCTCCTTTGGAGAAAGCAGGCAAGCCGAGCCAGGCTTGCAGTGGCCCTGGCGTGACACCTGCCACCTCAGGCAGAGGGCCTCCCGCGTGCCCTCCATGGCGGGTTTCTCCCCGGAGCCGTGGCCTGGGCACTAGGAAGGCCGGGCCTCCCCGACTCCCGGGAGGAGGGGCTAGCCCAGTTGCGCCCTGGCCCCCAAACCCTCTGGTGCCATCTGCCTGTCTTGGCACTTCTGACTCCACAGAGCCTTTCCTACATCTGGGCTGCCTGCCGTGGCAAAGTGCAGGCGTGGGGTGAGGCCATGGCTTTGTCTTTCCAGGAAAAAATGAGCCCCTGGCCGAAGCAGCAGGCCCAGGCAGAGCCTTGAGCTTGAAGCCCAGTAGGTCTGTGGCCCTCAGGGCCAGAGCCATGCTTTCAAGGCAGGGAAGCGGCCTGCAAGCTGAGTGGGAGTGGGGAAGGGGAGGGAGACAGCTGAAGCCGAGTCCAGAAGGGCGGCGATGGAAGAGCTGCAGCTGGGTCAGAGCCTGGAGGGAGGGCGGGGCCTTCACTGAGGACCCCCCCACCCCCCCCCCCCCCCGAGGCCAGCCCTAGGCCCCGGCGGTCGCGCATGCGCCCTTGGCCTGTGCGGTGTGTGGGGGCTTGAACCCAAGCCCGCAGGGCTCCCGGAGCGGCCAGAGAAAGAAGGGCCCATGGAGAGGTAGGCGAGGTGGGCAGGGGGCGCCACCTTACTCTCTTCAGCTCCCGGAGGGAGAGAGACAGAGACAGAGACAGAGAGAGAGATCCCTGACCTCTGAGTCTCTGCCTTCACCGCTGGCTGGTGCCAACTCACGCGCCATCCCACTTCCAGCCATCACCCCCACGCCTGCCCCGGGGCCAGCCCCACCACAGAGAGGCCGGTTGGTTCCTGCTCACCTCTGTGCCGTCCCTTCCCGACCTGACCCCAGTGCAGGGGATAAGCTTCAGACAAGTCTTTCCATGTCCCTCTGCATGACAATAGACTTCCTCCCCTCTCCCATTCCACAGGCCCACCCACCCGGGACATCCACCTTTGTCATTAGCTCAGGAGAGGATGCAAGATGAGAATCTCTGCTATTGTGTGGGGAGACTCAGTTTCCCGGGTTTCCCCCATGGACACATGTTCTTCAGCTGGGTCTGATTTTCTCCAGACAAGCTGTTTTGGGAAGGATTTGGCCAGCCCTAAGAACCTGAAGGGAAAGGGCGGAGGGGGGTTCTCTCTCTGCCCCCGACAGCCCCGAGCTGGGTCGGTCCCTCAGACCTGGCCAGGGGCAGCCCATCCCCCGGCGCCCTTCCCCGGGGCATCCAAGGGCAGGCTCGGCGCCAGCCCCACCCCGCTCGCCACTGCCCGACCATCGCCACTGCCCGACCATCGTCCTCCCTCGGGGGGCCTGGGCAGGACAGGGACCCGGCTGTGGGAGGCCTCCAGATCTCAGGCCTGGCACACCGTTTACCAGGCTGCTTCCTCCTCTGACGGGGGCCCAGCACACGCCCCAGGAGACTTGGCAGCCGCCCCCAGGGCTCTAGCCTCTGGAACTCGTCCCCTTGGAAGGGGCCTGGCCCAGGTGCCAGGTTCGGCTGGTCGGCCAGCCTCCTTTGGAGAAAGCAGGCAAGCCGAGCCAGGCTTGCAGTGGCCCTGGCGTGACACCTGCCACCTCAGGCAGAGGGCCTCCCGCGTGCCCTCCATGGCGGGTTTCTCCCCGGAGCCGTGGCCTGGGCACTAGGAAGGCCGGGCCTCCCCGACTCCCGGGAGGAGGGGCTAGCCCAGTTGCGCCCTGGCCCCCAAACCCTCTGGTGCCATCTGCCTGTCTCGGCACTTCTGACTCCACACAGCCTTTCCTACATCTGGGCTGCCTGCCGTGGCAAAGTGCAGGCGTGGGGTGAGGCCATGGCTTTGTCTTTCCAGGAAAAAATGAGCCCCTGGCCGAAGCAGCAGGCCCAGGCAGAGTCTTGAGCTTGAAGCCCAGTAGGTCTGTGGCCCTCAGGGCCAGAGCAATGCTTTCAAGGCATGGAAGCGGCCTGCAAGCTGAGTGGGAGTGGGGGAGGGGAGGGAGACAGCTGAAGCCGAGTCCAGAAGGGCGGCGATGGAAGAGCTGCAGCTGGGTCAGAGCCTGGAGGGAGGGCGGGGCCTTCACTGAGGACCCCCCCACCCCCCCCAGGCCAGCCCTAGGCCCCGGCGGTCGCGCATGCGCCCTTGGCCTGTGCGGTGTGTGGGGGCTTGAACCCAAGCCCGCAGGGCTCCCGGAGCGGCCAGAGAAAGAAGGGCCCATGGAGAGGTAGGCGAGGTGGGCAGGGGGCGCCACCTTACTCTCTTCAGCTCCCTGAGGGAGAGAGACAGAGACAGAGACAGAGAGAGAGATCCCTGACCTCTAAGTCTCTGCCTCCACCGCTGGCTGGTGCCAAATCACGCGCCATCCCACTTCCAGCCATCACCCCCATGCCTGCCCCGGGGCCAGCCCCACCACAGAGAGGCCGGTTGGTTCCTGCTCACCTCTGTGCCGTCCCTTCCCGACCTGACCCCAGTGCAGGGGATAAGCTTCAGACAAGTCTTTCCATGTCCCTCTGCATGACAATAGACTTCCTCCCCTCTCCCATTCCACAGGCCCACCCACCCGGGACATCCACCTTTGTCATTAGCTCAGGAGAGGATGCAAGATGAGAATCTCTGCTATTGTGTGGGGAGACTCAGTTTCCCGGGTTTCCCCCATGGACACATGTTCTTCAGCTGGGTCTGATTTTCTCCAGACAAGCTGTCTTGGGAAGGATTTGGCCAGCCCTAAGAACCTGAAGGGAAAGGGCGGAGGGGGGTTCTCTCTCTGCCCCCGACAGCCCCGAGCTGGGTCGGTCCCTCAGACCTGGCCAGGGGCAGCCCATCCCCCGGCGCCCTTCCCCGGGGCATCCAAGGGCAGGCTCGGCGCCAGCCCCACCCCGCTCGCCACTGCCCGACCATCGCCACTGCCCGACCATCGTCCTCCCTCGGGGGGCCTGGGCAGGACAGGGACCCGGCTGTGGGAGGCCTCCAGATCTCAGGCCTGGCACACCGTTTACCAGGCTGCTTCCTCCTCTGACGGGGGCCCAGCACACGCCCCAGGAGACTTGGCAGCCGCCCCCAGGGCTCTAGCCTCTGGAACTCGTCCCCTTGGAAGGGGCCTGGCCCAGGTGCCAGGTTCGGCTGGTCGGCCAGCCTCCTTTGGAGAAAGCAGGCAAGCCGAGCCAGGCTTGCAGTGGCCCTGGCGTGACACCTGCCACCTCAGGCAGAGGGCCTCCCGCGTGCCCTCCATGGCGGGTTTCTCCCCGGAGCCGTGGCCTGGGCACTAGGAAGGCCGGGCCTCCCCGACTCCCGGGAGGAGGGGCTAGCCCAGTTGCGCCCTGGCCCCCAAACCCTCTGGTGCCATCTGCCTGTCTCGGCACTTCTGACTCCACAGAGCCTTTCCTACATCTGGGCTGCCTGCCGTGGCAAAGTGCAGGCGTGGGGTGAGGCCATGGCTTTGTCTTTCCAGGAAAAAATGAGCCCCTGGCCGAAGCAGCAGGCCCAGGCAGAGCCTTGAGCTTGAAGCCCAGTAGGTCTGTGGCCCTCAGGGCCAGAGCCATGCTTTCAAGGCAGGGAAGCGGCCTGCAAGCTGAGTGGGAGTGGGGAAGGGGAGGGAGACAGCTGAAGCCGAGTCCAGAAGGGCGGCGATGGAAGAGCTGCAGCTGGGTCAGAGCCTGGAGGGAGGGCGGGGCCTTCACTGAGGACCCCCCCCACCCCCCCCAGGCCAGCCCTAGGCCCCGGCGGTCGCGCATGCGCCCTTGGCCTGTGCGGTGTGTGGGGGCTTGAACCCAAGCCCGCAGGGCTCCCGGAGCGGCCAGAGAAAGAAGGGCCCATGGAGAGGTAGGCGAGGTGGGCAGGGGGCGCCACCTTACTCTCTTCAGCTCCCGGAGGGAGAGAGACAGAGACAGAGACAGAGAGAGAGATCCCTGACCTCTGAGTCTCTGCCTTCACCGCTGGCTGGTGCCAACTCACGCGCCATCCCACTTCCAGCCATCACCCCCACGCCTGCCCCGGGGCCAGCCCCACCACAGAGAGGCCGGTTGGTTCCTGCTCACCTCTGTGCCGTCCCTTCCCGACCTGACCCCAGTGCAGGGGATAAGCTTCAGACAAGTCTTTCCATGTCCCTCTGCATGACAATAGACTTCCTCCCCTCTCCCATTCCACAGGCCCACCCACCCGGGACATCCACCTTTGTCATTAGCTCAGGAGAGGATGCAAGATGAGAATCTCTGCTATTGTGTGGGGAGACTCAGTTTCCCGGGTTTCCCCCATGGACACATGTTCTTCAGCTGGGTCTGATTTTCTCCAGACAAGCTGTCTTGGGAAGGATTTGGCCAGCCCTAAGAACCTGAAGGGAAAGGGCGGAGGGGGGTTCTCTCTCTGCCCCCGACAGCCCCGAGCTGGGTCGGTCCCTCAGACCTGGCCAGGGGCAGCCCATCCCCCGGCGCCCTTCCCCGGGGCATCCAAGGGCAGGCTCGGCGCCAGCCCCACCCCGCTCGCCACTGCCCGACCATCGCCACTGCCCGACCATCGTCCTCCCTCGGGGGGCCTGGGCAGGACAGGGACCCGGCTGTGGGAGGCCTCCAGATCTCAGGCCTGGCACACCGTTTACCAGGCTGCTTCCTCCTCTGACGGGGGCCCAGCACACGCCCCAGGAGACTTGGCAGCCGCCCCCAGGGCTCTAGCCTCTGGAACTCGTCCCCTTGGAAGGGGCCTGGCCCAGGTGCCAGGTTCGGCTGGTCGGCCAGCCTCCTTTGGAGAAAGCAGGCAAGCCGAGCCAGGCTTGCAGTGGCCCTGGCGTGACACCTGCCACCTCAGGCAGAGGGCCTCCCGCGTGCCCTCCATGGCGGGTTTCTCCCCGGAGCCGTGGCCTGGGCACTAGGAAGGCCGGGCCTCCCCGACTCCCGGGAGGAGGGGCTAGCCCAGTTGCGCCCTGGCCCCCAAACCCTCTGGTGCCATCTGCCTGTCTCGGCACTTCTGACTCCACAGAGCCTTTCCTACATCTGGGCTGCCTGCCGTGGCAAAGTGCAGGCGTGGGGTGAGGCCATGGCTTTGTCTTTCCAGGAAAAAATGAGCCCCTGGCCGAAGCAGCAGGCCCAGGCAGAGCCTTGAGCTTGAAGCCCAGTAGGTCTGTGGCCCTCAGGGCCAGAGCCATGCTTTCAAGGCAGGGAAGCGGCCTGCAAGCTGAGTGGGAGTGGGGAAGGGGAGGGAGACAGCTGAAGCCGAGTCCAGAAGGGCGGCGATGGAAGAGCTGCAGCTGGGTCAGAGCCTGGAGGGAGGGCGGGGCCTTCACTGAGGACCCCCCCACCCCCCCCAGGCCAGCCCTAGGCCCCGGCGGTCGCGCATGCGCCCTTGGCCTGTGCGGTGTGTGGGGGCTTGAACCCAAGCCCGCAGGGCTCCCGGAGCGGCCAGAGAAAGAAGGGCCCATGGAGAGGTAGGCGAGGTGGGCAGGGGGCGCCACCTTACTCTCTTCAGCTCCCGGAGGGAGAGAGACAGAGACAGAGACAGAGAGAGAGATCCCTGACCTCTGAGTCTCTGCCTTCACCGCTGGCTGGTGCCAACTCACGCGCCATCCCACTTCCAGCCATCACCCCCCACGCCTGCCCCGGGGCCAGCCCCACCACAGAGAGGCCGGTTGGTTCCTGCTCACCTCTGTGCCGTCCCTTCCCGACCTGACCCCAGTGCAGGGGATAAGCTTCAGACAAGTCTTTCCATGTCCCTCTGCATGACAATAGACTTCCTCCCCTCTCCCATTCCACAGGCCCACCCACCCGGGACATCCACCTTTGTCATTAGCTCAGGAGAGGATGCAAGATGAGAATCTCTGCTATTGTGTGGGGAGACTCAGTTTCCCGGGTTTCCCCCATGGACACATGTTCTTCAGCTGGGTCTGATTTTCTCCAGACAAGCTGTCTTGGGAAGGATTTGGCCAGCCCTAAGAACCTGAAGGGAAAGGGCGGAGGGGGGTTCTCTCTCTGCCCCCGACAGCCCCGAGCTGGGTCGGTCCCTCAGACCTGGCCAGGGGCAGCCCATCCCCCGGCGCCCTTCCCCGGGGCATCCAAGGGCAGGCTCGGCGCCAGCCCCACCCCGCTCGCCACTGCCCGACCATCGTCCTCCCTCGGGGGGCCTGGGCAGGACAGGGACCCGGCTGTGGGAGGCCTCCAGATCTCAGGCCTGGCACACCGTTTACCAGGCTGCTTCCTCCTCTGACGGGGGCCCAGCACACGCCCCAGGAGACTTGGCAGCCGCCCCCAGGGCTCTAGCCTCTGGAACTCGTCCCCTTGGAAGGGGCCTGGCCCAGGTGCCAGGTTCGGCTGGTCGGCCAGCCTCCTTTGGAGAAAGCAGGCAAGCCGAGCCAGGCTTGCAGTGGCCCTGGCGTGACACCTGCCACCTCAGGCAGAGGGCCTCCCGCGTGCCCTCCATGGCGGGTTTCTCCCCGGAGCCGTGGCCTGGGCACTAGGAAGGCCGGGCCTCCCCGACTCCCGGGAGGAGGGGCTAGCCCAGTTGCGCCCTGGCCCCCAAACCCTCTGGTGCCATCTGCCTGTCTCGGCACTTCTGACTCCACACAGCCTTTCCTACATCTGGGCTGCCTGCCGTGGCAAAGTGCAGGCGTGGGGTGAGGCCATGGCTTTGTCTTTCCAGGAAAAAATGAGCCCCTGGCCGAAGCAGCAGGCCCAGGCAGAGTCTTGAGCTTGAAGCCCAGTAGGTCTGTGGCCCTCAGGGCCAGAGCAATGCTTTCAAGGCAGGGAAGCGGCCTGCAAGCTGAGTGGGAGTGGGGGAGGGGAGGGAGACAGCTGAAGCCGAGTCCAGAAGGGCGGCGATGGAAGAGCTGCAGCTGGGTCAGAGCCTGGAGGGAGGGCGGGGCCTTCACTGAGGACCCCCCCACCCCCCCCAGGCCAGCCCTAGGCCCCGGCGGTCGCGCATGCGCCCTTGGCCTGTGCGGTGTGTGGGGGCTTGAACCCAAGCCCGCAGGGCTCCCGGAGCGGCCAGAGAAAGAAGGGCCCATGGAGAGGTAGGCGAGGTGGGCAGGGGGCGCCACCTTACTCTCTTCAGCTCCCTGAGGGAGAGAGACAGAGACAGAGACAGAGAGAGAGATCCCTGACCTCTAAGTCTCTGCCTCCACCGCTGGCTGGTGCCAAATCACGCGCCATCCCACTTCCAGCCATCACCCCCATGCCTGCCCCGGGGCCAGCCCCACCACAGAGAGGCCGGTTGGTTCCTGCTCACCTCTGTGCCGTCCCTTCCCGACCTGACCCCAGTGCAGGGGATAAGCTTCAGACAAGTCTTTCCATGTCCCTCTGCATGACAATAGACTTCCTCCCCTCTCCCATTCCACAGGCCCACCCACCCGGGACATCCACCTTTGTCATTAGCTCAGGAGAGGATGCAAGATGAGAATCTCTGCTATTGTGTGGGGAGACTCAGTTTCCCGGGTTTCCCCCATGGACACATGTTCTTCAGCTGGGTCTGATTTTCTCCAGACAAGCTGTCTTGGGAAGGATTTGGCCAGCCCTAAGAACCTGAAGGGAAAGGGCGGAGGGGGGTTCTCTCTCTGCCCCCGACAGCCCCGAGCTGGGTCGGTCCCTCAGACCTGGCCAGGGGCAGCCCATCCCCCGGCGCCCTTCCCCGGGGCATCCAAGGGCAGGCTCGGCGCCAGCCCCACCCCGCTCGCCACTGCCCGACCATCGTCCTCCCTCGGGGGGCCTGGGCAGGACAGGGACCCGGGTGTGGGAGGCCTCCAGATCTCAGGCCTGGCACACCGTTTACCAGGCTGCTTCCTCCTCTGACGGGGGCCCAGCACACGCCCCAGGAGACTTGGCAGCCGCCCCCAGGGCTCTAGCCTCTGGAACTCGTCCCCTTGGAAGGGGCCTGGCCCAGGTGCCAGGTTCGGCTGGTCGGCCAGCCTCCTTTGGAGAAAGCAGGCAAGCCGAGCCAGGCTTGCAGTGGCCCTGGCGTGACACCTGCCACCTCAGGCAGAGGGCCTCCCGCGTGCCCTCCATGGCGGGTTTCTCCCCGGAGCCGTGGCCTGGGCACTAGGAAGGCCGGGCCTCCCCGACTCCCGGGAGGAGGGGCTAGCCCAGTTGCGCCCTGGCCCCCAAACCCTCTGGTGCCATCTGCCTGTCTTGGCACTTCTGACTCCACACAGCCTTTCCTACATCTGGGCTGCCTGCCGTGGCAAAGTGCAGGCGTGGGGTGAGGCCATGGCTTTGTCTTTCCAGGAAAAAATGAGCCCCTGGCCGAAGCAGCAGGCCCAGGCAGAGCCTTGAGCTTGAAGCCCAGTAGGTCTGTGGCCCTCAGGGCCAGAGCCATGCTTTCAAGGCAGGGAAGCGGCCTGCAAGCTGAGTGGGAGTGGGGAAGGGGAGGGAGACAGCTGAAGCCGAGTCCAGAAGGGCGGCGATGGAAGAGCTGCAGCTGGGTCAGAGCCTGGAGGGAGGGCGGGGCCTTCACTGAGGACCCCCCCACCCCCCCCCCGAGGCCAGCCCTAGGCCCCGGCGGTCGCGCATGCGCCCTTGGCCTGTGCGGTGTGTGGGGGCTTGAACCCAAGCCCGCAGGGCTCCCGGAGCGGCCAGAGAAAGAAGGGCCCATGGAGAGGTAGGCGAGGTGGGCAGGGGGCGCCACCTTACTCTCTTCAGCTCCCGGAGGGAGAGAGACAGAGACAGAGACAGAGAGAGAGATCCCTGACCTCTGAGTCTCTGCCTCCACCGCTGGCTGGTGCCAACTCACGCGCCATCCCACTTCCAGCCATCACCCCCACGCCTGCCCCGGGGCCAGCCCCACCACAGAGAGGCCGGTTGGTTCCTGCTCACCTCTGTGCCGTCCCTTCCCGACCTGACCCCAGTGCAGGGGATAAGCTTCAGACAAGTCTTTCCATGTCCCTCTGCATGACAATAGACTTCCTCCCCTCTCCCATTCCACAGGCCCACCCACCCGGGACATCCACCTTTGTCATTAGCTCAGGAGAGGATGCAAGATGAGAATCTCTGCTATTGTGTGGGGAGACTCAGTTTCCCGGGTTTCCCCCATGGACACATGTTCTTCAGCTGGGTCTGATTTTCTCCAGACAAGCTGTCTTGGGAAGGATTTGGCCAGCCCTAAGAACCTGAAGGGAAAGGGCGGAGGGGGGTTCTCTCTCTGCCCCCGACAGCCCCGAGCTGGGTCGGTCCCTCAGACCTGGCCAGGGGCAGCCCATCCCCCGGCGCCCTTCCCCGGGGCATCCAAGGGCAGGCTCGGCGCCAGCCCCACCCCGCTCGCCACTGCCCGACCATCGCCACTGCCCGACCATCGTCCTCCCTCGGGGGGCCTGGGCAGGACAGGGACCCGGCTGTGGGAGGCCTCCAGATCTCAGGCCTGGCACACCGTTTACCAGGCTGCTTCCTCCTCTGACGGGGGCCCAGCACACGCCCCAGGAGACTTGGCAGCCGCCCCCAGGGCTCTAGCCTCTGGAACTCGTCCCCTTGGAAGGGGCCTGGCCCAGGTGCCAGGTTCGGCTGGTCGGCCAGCCTCCTTTGGAGAAAGCAGGCAAGCCGAGCCAGGCTTGCAGTGGCCCTGGCGTGACACCTGCCACCTCAGGCAGAGGGCCTCCCGCGTGCCCTCCATGGCGGGTTTCTCCCCGGAGCCGTGGCCTGGGCACTAGGAAGGCCGGGCCTCCCCGACTCCCGGGAGGAGGGGCTAGCCCAGTTGCGCCCTGGCCCCCAAACCCTCTGGTGCCATCTGCCTGTCTCGGCACTTCTGACTCCACACAGCCTTTCCTACATCTGGGCTGCCTGCCGTGGCAAAGTGCAGGCGTGGGGTGAGGCCATGGCTTTGTCTTTCCAGGAAAAAATGAGCCCCTGGCCGAAGCAGCAGGCCCAGGCAGAGTCTTGAGCTTGAAGCCCAGTAGGTCTGTGGCCCTCAGGGCCAGAGCAATGCTTTCAAGGCAGGGAAGCGGCCTGCAAGCTGAGTGGGAGTGGGGGAGGGGAGGGAGACAGCTGAAGCCGAGTCCAGAAGGGCGGCGATGGAAGAGCTGCAGCTGGGTCAGAGCCTGGAGGGAGGGCGGGGCCTTCACTGAGGACCCCCCCACCCCCCCCAGGCCAGCCCTAGGCCCCGGCGGTCGCGCATGCGCCCTTGGCCTGTGCGGTGTGTGGGGGCTTGAACCCAAGCCCGCAGGGCTCCCGGAGCGGCCAGAGAAAGAAGGGCCCATGGAGAGGTAGGCGAGGTGGGCAGGGGGCGCCACCTTACTCTCTTCAGCTCCCTGAGGGAGAGAGACAGAGACAGAGACAGAGAGAGAGATCCCTGACCTCTAAGTCTCTGCCTCCACCGCTGGCTGGTGCCAAATCACGCGCCATCCCACTTCCAGCCATCACCCCCATGCCTGCCCCGGGGCCAGCCCCACCACAGAGAGGCCGGTTGGTTCCTGCTCACCTCTGTGCCGTCCCTTCCCGACCTGACCCCAGTGCAGGGGATAAGCTTCAGACAAGTCTTTCCATGTCCCTCTGCATGACAATAGACTTCCTCCCCTCTCCCATTCCACAGGCCCACCCACCCGGGACATCCACCTTTGTCATTAGCTCAGGAGAGGATGCAAGATGAGAATCTCTGCTATTGTGTGGGGAGACTCAGTTTCCCGGGTTTCCCCCATGGACACATGTTCTTCAGCTGGGTCTGATTTTCTCCAGACAAGCTGTCTTGGGAAGGATTTGGCCAGCCCTAAGAACCTGAAGGGAAAGGGCGGAGGGGGGTTCTCTCTCTGCCCCCGACAGCCCCGAGCTGGGTCGGTCCCTCAGACCTGGCCAGGGGCAGCCCATCCCCCGGCGCCCTTCCCCGGGGCATCCAAGGGCAGGCTCGGCGCCAGCCCCACCCCGCTCGCCACTGCCCGACCCATCGTCCTCCCTCGGGGGGCCTGGGCAGGACAGGGACCCCGGCTGTGGGAGGCCTCCAGATCTCAGGCCTGGCACACCGTTTACCAGGCTGCTTCCTCCTCTGACGGGGGCCCAGCACACGCCCCAGGAGACTTGGCAGCCGCCCCCAGGGCTCTAGCCTCTGGAACTCGTCCCCTTGGAAGGGGCCTGGCCCAGGTGCCAGGTTCGGCTGGTCGGCCAGCCTCCTTTGGAGAAAGCAGGCAAGCCGAGCCAGGCTTGCAGTGGCCCTGGCGTGACACCTGCCACCTCAGGCAGAGGGCCTCCCGCGTGCCCTCCATGGCGGGTTTCTCCCCGGAGCCGTGGCCTGGGCACTAGGAAGGCCGGGCCTCCCCGACTCCCGGGAGGAGGGGCTAGCCCAGTTGCGCCCTGGCCCCCAAACCCTCTGGTGCCATCTGCCTGTCTCGGCACTTCTGACTCCACACAGCCTTTCCTACCTCTGGGCTGCCTGCCGTGGCAAAGTGCAGGCGTGGGGTGAGGCCATGGCTTTGTCTTTCCAGGAAAAAATGAGCCCCTGGCCGAAGCAGCAGGCCCAGGCAGAGCCTTGAGCTTGAAGCCCAGTAGGTCTGTGGCCCTCAGGGCCAGAGCAATGCTTTCAAGGCAGGGAAGCGGCCTGCAAGCTGAGTGGGAGTGGGGGAGGGGAGGGAGACAGCTGAAGCCGAGTCCAGAAGGGCGGCGATGGAAGAGCTGCAGCTGGGTCAGAGCCTGGAGGGAGGGCGGGGCCTTCACTGAGGACCCCCCCACCCCCCCCCCCCCGAGGCCAGCCCTAGGCCCCGGCGGTCGCGCATGCGCCCTTGGCCTGTGCGGTGTGTGGGGGCTTGAACCCAAGCCCGCAGGGCTCCCGGAGCGGCCAGAGAAAGAAGGGCCCATGGAGAGGTAGGCGAGGTGGGCAGGGGGCGCCACCTTACTCTCTTCAGCTCCCGGAGGGAGAGAGACAGAGACAGAGACAGAGAGAGAGATCCCTGACCTCTGAGTCTCTGCCTTCACCGCTGGCTGGTGCCAACTCACGCGCCATCCCACTTCCAGCCATCACCCCCACGCCTGCCCCGGGGCCAGCCCCACCACAGAGAGGCCGGTTGGTTCCTGCTCACCTCTGTGCCGTCCCTTCCCACCTGACCCCAGTGCAGGGGATAAGCTTCAGACAAGTCTTTCCATGTCCCTCTGCATGACAATAGACTTCCTCCCCTCTCCCATTCCACAGGCCCACCCACCCGGGACATCCACCTTTGTCATTAGCTCAGGAGAGGATGCAAGATGAGAATCTCTGCTATTGTGTGGGGAGACTCAGTTTCCCGGGTTTCCCCCATGGACACATGTTCTTCAGCTGGGTCTGATTTTCTCCAGACAAGCTGTCTTGGGAAGGATTTGGCCAGCCCTAAGAACCTGAAGGGAAAGGGCGGAGGGGGTTCTCTCTCTGCCCCCGACAGCCCCGAGCTGGGTCGGTCCCTCAGACCTGGCCAGGGGCAGCCCATCCCCCGGCGCCCTTCCCCGGGGCATCCAAGGGCAGGCTCGGCGCCAGCCCCACCCCGCTCGCCACTGCCCGACCATCGCCACTGCCCGACCATCGTCCTCCCTCGGGGGGCCTGGGCAGGACAGGGGACCCCCGGCTGTGGGAGGCCTCCAGATCTCAGGCCTGGCACAAACACCGTTTTACCAGGCTGCTTCCTCCTCTGACGGGGGCCCAGCACACGCCCCAGGAGACTTGGCAGCCCGCCCCCAGGGCTCTAGCCTCTGGAACTCGTCCCCTTGGAAGGGGCCTGGCCCAGGTGCCAGGTTCGGCTGGTCGGCCAGCCTCCTTTGGAGAAAGCAGGCAAGCCGAGCCAGGCTTGCAGTGGCCCTGGCGTGGACACCTGCCACCTCAGGCAGAGGGCCTCCCGCGTGCCCTCCCATGGCGGGTTTCTCCCCCGGAGCCGTGGCCTGGGCACTAGGAAGGCCGGGCCTCCCCGACTCCCCGGGAGGAGGGGCTAGCCCAGTTTGCGCCCTGGCCCCCAAACCCTCTGGTGCCATCTGCCTGTCTCGGCACTTCTGACTCCACACAGCCTTTCCTACATCTGGGCTGCCTGCCGTGGCAAAGTGCAGGCGTGGGGTGAGGCCATGGCTTTGTCTTTCCAGGAAAAAAATGAGCCCCTGGCCGAAGCAGCAGGCCCAGGCAGAGTCTTGAGCTTGAAGCCCAGTAGGTCTGTGGCCCTCAGGGCCAGAGCAATGCTTTCAAGGCAGGGAAGCGGCCTGCAAGCTGAGTGGGAGTGGGGAGGGAGGGAGACAGCTGAAGCCGAGTCAGAAGGGCGGCGATGGAAGAGCTGCAGCTGGGTCAGAGCCTGGAGGGAGGGCGGGGCCTTCACTGAGGACCCCCCCCCCCCCCCCAGGCCAGCCCTAGGCCCCGGCGGTCGCGCATGCGCCCTTGGCCTGTGCGGTGTGTGGGGGCTTGAACCCAAGCCCGCAGGGCTCCCGGAGCGGCCAGAGAAAGAAGGGCCCATGGAGAGGTAGGCGAGGTGGGCAGGGGGCGCCACCTTACTCTCTTCAGCTCCCTGAGGGAGAGAGACAGAGACAGAGACAGAGAGAGAGATCCCTGACCTCTAAGTCTCTGCCTCCACCGCTGGCGGTGCCAAATCACGCGCCATCCCACTTCCAGCCATCACCCCCATGCCTGCCCCGGGGCCAGCCCCACCACAGAGAGGCCGGTTGGTTCCTGCTCACCTCTGTGCCGTCCCTTCCCGACCTGACCCCAGTGCAGGGGATAAGCTTCAGACAAGTCTTTCCATGTCCCTCTGCATGACAATAGACTTCCTCCCCTCTCCCATTCCACAGGCCCACCCACCCGGGACATCCACCTTTGTCATTAGCTCAGGAGAGGATGCAAGATGAGAATCTCTGCTATTGTGTGGGGAGACTCAGTTTCCCGGGTTTCCCCCATGGACACATGTTCTTCAGCTGGGTCTGATTTTCTCCAGACAAGCTGTCTTGGGAAGGATTTGGCCAGCCCTAAGAACCTGAAGGGAAAGGGGCGGAGGGGGGTTCTCTCTCTGCCCCCCGACAGCCCCGAGCTGGGTCGGTCCCTCAGACCTGGCCAGGGCAGCCCATCCCCCGGCGCCCTTCCCCGGGGCATCCAAGGGCAGGCTCGGCGCCAGCCCCCACCCCGCTCGCCACTGCCCGACCATCGTCCTCCCTCGGGGGGCCTGGGCAGGACAGGGACCCGGGTGTGGGAGGCCTCCAGATCTCAGGCCTGGCACACCGTTTACCAGGCTGCTTCCTCCTCTGACGGGGGCCCAGCACACGCCCCCCAGGAGACTTGGCAGCCGCCCCCAGGGCTCTAGCCTCTGGAACTCGTCCCCTTGGAAGGGGCCTGGCCCAGGTGCCAGGTTCGGCTGGTCGGCCAGCCTCCTTTGGAGAAAGCAGGCAAGCCGAGCCAGGCTTGCAGTGGCCCTGGCGTGACACCTGCCACCTCAGGCAGAGGGCCTCCCGCGTGCCCTCCATGGCGGGTTTCTCCCCGGAGCCGTGGCCTGGGCACTAGGAAGGCCGGGCCTCCCCGACTCCCGGAGGAGGGGCTAGCCCAGTTGCGCCCTGGCCCCCAAACCCTCTGGTGCCATCTGCCTGTCTTGGCACTTCTGACTCCACACAGCCTTTCCTACATCTGGGCTGCCTGCCGTGGCAAAGTGCAGGCGTGGGGTGAGGCCATGGCTTTGTCCTTTCCAGGAAAAAATGAGCCCCTGGCCGAAGCAGCAGGCCCAGGCAGAGCCTTGAGCTTGAAGCCCAGTAGGTCTGTGGCCCTCAGGCCAGAGCCATGCTTTCAAGGCAGGGAAGCGGCCTGCAAGCTGAGTGGGAGTGGGGAAGGGGAGGGAGACAGCTGAAGCCGAGTCCAGAAGGGCGGCGATGGAAGACTGCAGCTGGGTCAGAGCCTGGAGGGAGGGCGGGGCCTTCACTGAGGACCCCCCCACCCCCCCCCCCCGAGGCCAGCCCTAGGCCCCGGCGGTCGCGCATGCGCCCTTGGCCTGTGCGGTTGTGGGGGCTTGAACCCAAGCCCGCAGGGCTCCCGGAGCGGCCAGAGAAAGAAGGGCCCATGGAGAGGTAGGCGAGGTGGGCAGGGGGCGCCCACCTTACTCTCTTCAGCTCCCGGAGGGAGAGAGACAGAGACAGAGACAGAGAGAGAGATCCCTGACCTCTGAGTCTCTGCCTCCACCGCTGGCTGGTGCCAACTCACGCGCCATCCCACTTCCAGCCATCACCCCCACGCCTGCCCCGGGGCCAGCCCCACCACAGAGAGGCCGGTTGGTTCCTGCTCACCTCTGTGCCGTCCCTTCCCGACCTGACCCCAGTGCAGGGGATAAGCTTCAGACAAGTCTTTCCATGTCCCTCTGCATGACAATAGACTTCCTCCCCTCTCCCATTCCACAGGCCCACCCACCCGGGACATCCACCTTTGTCATTAGCTCAGGAGAGGATGCAAGATGAGAATCTCTGCTATTGTGTGGGGAGACTCAGTTTCCCGGGTTTCCCCCATGGACACATGTTCTTCAGCTGGGTCTGATTTTCTCCAGACAAGCTGTCTTGGGAAGGATTTGGCCAGCCCTAAGAACCTGAAGGGAAAGGGCGGAGGGGGGGTTCTCTCTCTGCCCCCGACAGCCCCCGAGCTGGGTCGGTCCCTCAGACCTGGCCAGGGGCAGCCCATCCCCCGGCGCCCTTCCCCGGGGCATCCAAGGGCAGGCTCGGCGCCAGCCCCACCCCCGCTCGCCACTGCCCGACCATCGCCACTGCCCGACCATCGTCCTCCCTCGGGGGGCCTGGGCAGGACAGGGACCCGGCTGTGGGAGGCCTCCAGATCTCAGGCCTGGCACACCGTTTACCAGGCTGCTTCCTCCTCTGACGGGGGCCCAGCACACGCCCCAGGAGACTTGGCAGCCGCCCCCAGGGCTCTAGCCTCTGGAACTCGTCCCCTTGGAAGGGGGCCTGGCCCAGGTGCCAGGTTCGGCTGGTCGGCCAGCCTCCTTTGGAGAAAGCAGGCAAGCCGAGCCAGGCTTGCAGTGGCCCTGGCGTGACACCTGCCACCTCAGGCAGAGGGCCTCCCCGCGTGCCCTCCATGGCGGGTTTCTCCCCGGAGCCGTGGCCTGGGCACTAGGAAGGCCGGCCTCCCCGACTCCCGGGAGGAGGGGCTAGCCCAGTTGCGCCCTGGCCCCCCAAACCCTCTGGTGCCATCTGCCTGTCTCGGCACTTCTGACTCCACACAGCCTTTCCTACATCTGGGCTGCCTGCCGTGGCAAAGTGCAGGCGTGGGGTGAGGCCATGGCTTTGTCCTTTCCAGGAAAAAATGAGCCCCTGGCCGAAGCAGCAGGCCCAGGCAGAGTCTTGAGCTTGAAGCCCAGTAGGTCTGTGGCCCTCAGGGCCAGAGCAATGCTTTCAAGGCAGGGAAGCGGCCTGCAAGCTGAGTGGGAGTGGGGGAGGGGAGGGAGACAGCTGAAGCCGAGTCCAGAAGGGGCGGCGATGGAAGAGCTGCAGCTGGGTCAGAGCCTGGAGGGAGGGCGGGGCCTTCACTGAGGACCCCCCCACCCCCCCCCAGGCCAGCCCTAGGCCCCGGCGGTCGCGCATGCGCCCTTGGCCTGTGCGGTGTGTGGGGGCTTGAACCCAAGCCCGCAGGGCTCCCGGAGCGGCCAGAGAAAGAAGGGCCCATGGAGAGGTAGGCGAGGTGGGCAGGGGGCGCCACCTTACTCTCTTCAGCTCCCTGAGGAGAGAGACAGAGACAGAGACAGAGAGAGAGATCCCTGACCTCTAAGTCTCTGCCTCCACCGCTGGCTGGTGCCAAATCACGCGCCATCCCACTTCCAGCCATCACCCCCATGCCTGCCCCGGGGCCAGCCCCACCACAGAGAGGCCGGTTGGTTCCTGCTCACCTCTGTGCCGTCCCTTCCCGACCTGACCCCAGTGCAGGGGATAAGCTTCAGACAAGTCTTTCCATGTCCCTCTGCATGACCAATAGACTTCCTCCCCTCTCCCATTCCACAGGCCCACCCACCCGGGACATCCACCTTTGTCATTAGCTCAGGAGAGGATGCAAGATGAGAATCTCTGCTATTGTGTGGGGAGACTCAGTTTCCCGGGTTTCCCCCATGGACACATGTTCTTCAGCTGGGTCTGATTTTCTCCAGACAAGCTGTCTTGGGAAGGATTTGGCCAGCCCTAAGAACCTGAAGGGAAAGGGCGGAGGGGGGGTTCTCTCTCTGCCCCCGACAGCCCCGAGCTGGGTCGGTCCCTCAGACCTGGCCAGGGGCAGCCCATCCCCCGGCGCCCTTCCCCGGGGCATCCAAGGGCAGGCTCGGCGCCAGCCCCACCCCGCTCGCCACTGCCCGACCATCGTCCTCCTCGGGGGGCCTGGGCAGGGACAGGGACCCGGCTGTGGGAGGCCTCCAGATCTCAGGCCTGGCACACCGTTTACCAGGCTGCTTCCTCCTCTGACGGGGGCCCAGCACACGCCCCAGGAGACTTGGCAGCCGCCCCCAGGGCTCTAGCCTCTGGAAACTCGTCCCCTTGGAAGGGGCCTGGCCCAGGTGCCAGGTTCGGCTGGTCGGCCAGCCTCCTTTGGAGAAAGCAGGCAAGCCGAGCCAGGCTTGCAGTGGCCCTGGCGTGACACCTGCCACCTCAGGCAGAGGGCCTCCCGCGTGCCCTCCATGGCGGGTTTCTCCCCGGAGCCGTGGCCTGGGCACTAGGAAGGCCGGGCCTCCCCGACTCCCGGGAGGAGGGGCTAGCCCAGTTGCGCCCTGGCCCCCAAACCCTCTGGTGCCATCTGCCTGTCTCGGCACTTCTGACTCCACACAGCCTTTCCTACCTCTGGGCTGCCTGCGTGGCAAAGTGCAGGCGTGGGTGAGGCCATGGCTTTGTCTTTCCAGGAAAAAATGAGCCCCTGGCCGAAGCAGCAGGCCAGGCAGAGCCTTGAGCTTGAAGCCCAGTAGGTCTGTGGCCCTCAGGGCCAGAGCAATGCTTTCAAGGCAGGGAAGCGGCCTGCAAGCTGAGTGGGAGTGGGGGAGGGGAGGGAGACAGCTGAAGCCGAGTCCAGAAGGGCGGCGATGGAAGAGCTGCAGCTGGGTCAGAGCCTGGAGGGAGGGCGGGGCCTTCACTGAGGACCCCCCCGCCCCCCCCGAGGCCAGCCCTAGGCCCCGGCGGTCGCGCATGCGCCCTTGGCCTGTGCGTGTGTGGGGGCTTGAACCCAAGCCCGCAGGGCTCCCGGAGCGGCCAGAGAAAGAAGGGCCCATGGAGAGGTAGGCGAGGTGGGCAGGGGGCGCCACCTTACTCTCCTCAGCTCCTGAGGGAGAGAGAGAGAGACAGAGACAGAGAGAGAGATCCCTGACCTCTGAGTCTCTGCCTTCACCGCTGGCTGGTGCTAACTCACGCGCCATCCCACTTCCAACCATCACCCCCACGCCTGCCTCGGGGCCAGCCCCACCACAGAGAGGCCGGTTGGTTCCTGCTCACCTCTGTGCCGTCCCTTCCCTACCTGACCCCAGTGCAGGGGATAAGCTTCAGACAAGTCTTTCCATGTCCCTCTGCATGACAATAGACTTCCTCCCCTCTCCCATTCCACAGGCCCACCCAGGACATCCACCTTTGTCATTAGCTCAGGAGAGGATGCAAGATGAGAATCCTGCTATTGTGTGGGGAGACTCAGTTTCCCGGGTTTCCCCCATGGACACATGTTCTTCAGCTGGGTCTGATTTTCTCCAGACAAGCTGTCTTGGGAAGGATTTGGCCAGCCCTAAGAACCTGAAGGGAAAGGGCGGAGGGGGGTTCTCTCTCTGCCCCCGACAGCCCCGAGCTGGGTCGGTCCCTCAGCCCTGGCCAGGGGCAGACCATCCCCCGGCGCCCTTCCCCAGGGCATCCAAGGGCAGGCTCGGTGCCAGCCCCACCCCGCTCGCCACTGCCCGACCATCGTCCTCCCTCGGGGGGCCTGGTCAGGACAGGGACCCGGGTGTGGGAGGCCTCCAGATCTCAGGCTGGCACACCGTTTACCAGGCTGCTTCCTCCTCTGACGGGGGCCCAGCACACGCCCCAGGAGACTTGGCAGCCGCCCCCAGGTTTCTAGCCCTCTGGAACTCGTCCCCTTGGAAGGGGCCTGGCCCTGGTGCCAGGTTCGGCTGGTCGGCCAGCCTCCTTTGGAGAAAGCAGGCAAGCCAAGCCAGGCTTGCAGTGGCCCTGGCGTGACACCTGCCACCTCAGGCAGAGGGCCTCCCGCGTGCCCTCCATGGCGGGTTTCTCCCCGGAGCGTGGCCTGGGCACTAGGAAGGCCGGGCCTCCCCGACTCCCGGGAGGAGGGGCTAGCGCAGTTGCGCCCTGGCCCCCCAAACCCTCTGGTGCCATCTGCCTGTCTCGGCACTTCTGACTCCACAGAGCCTTTCCTGCATCTGGGCTGCCTGCCGTGGCAAAGTGCAGGCGTGGGGTGAGGCCATGGTTTTGTCTTTCCAGGAAAAAATGAGCCCCTGGCCGAAGCAGCAGGCCCAGGCAGAGCTTGAGCTTGAAGCCCAGTAGGTCTGTGGCCCTCAGGGCCAGAGCCATGCTTTCAAGGCAGGGAAGCGGCCTGCAAGCTGAGTGGGAGTGGGGGAGGTGAGGGAGACAGCTGAAGCCGAGTCCAGAAGGGCGGCGATGGAAGAGCTGCAGCTGGGTCAGAGCCTGGAGGGAGGGCGGGGCCTTCACTGAGGACCCCCCCCACCCCGAGGTCAGCCCTAAGCCCAGGCGGTCACGCATGCGCCCTTGGCCTGTGCGGTGTGTGGGGGTTGAACCCAAGCCCGCAGTGCTCCCGGAGCGGCCAGAGAAAGAAGGGCCCATGGAGAGGTAGGCGAGGTGGGCAGGGGGCGCCACCTTGCTCTCCTCAGCTCCCTGAGGGAGAGAGACAGTGACAGAGACAGAGAGAGAGATCCCTGACCTCTGAGTCTCTGCCTCCACCGCTGGCTGGTGCCAACTCACGCGCCATCCCACTTCCAGCCATCACCCCCACGCCTGCCCCGGGGCCAGCCCCACCACAGAGAGGGCCGGTGGTTCCTGCTCACCTCTGTGCCGTCCCTTCCCGACCTGACCCCAGTGCACGGGGATAAGCTTCAGACAAGTCTTTCCATGTCCCTCTGCATGACAATAGACTTCCTCCCCTCTCCCATTCCACAGGCCCACCCGGGACATCCACCTTTGTCATTAGCTCAGGAGAGGATGCAAGATGAGAATCTCTGCTATTGTGTGGGGAGACTCAGTTTCCCGGGTTTCCCCCATGGACACATGTTCTTCAGCTGGGTCTGATTTTTCTCCAGACAAGCTGTCTTGGGAAGAATTTGGCCAGCCCTAAGAACCTGAAGGGAAAGGGCGGAGGGGGGTTCTCTCTCTGCCCCCGACAGCCCCGAGCTGGGTCGGTCCCTCAGACCTGGCCAGGGGCAGCCCATCCCCCGGCGCCCTTCCCCGGGGCATCCAAGGGCAGGCTCGGCGCCAGCCCCACCCCGCTCGCCACTGCCCGACCATCGTCCTCCCTCGGGGGGCCTGGGCAGGACAGGGACCCGGCTGTGGGAGGCCTCCAGATCTCAGGCCTGGCACACCGTTTACCAGGCTGCTTCCTCCTCTGACGGGGGCCCAGCACACGCCCCAGGAGACTTGGCAGCCGCCCCCAGGGCTCTAGCCTCTGGAACTCGTCCCCTTGGAAGGGGCCTGGCCCAGGGTGCCAGGTTCGGCTGGTCGGCCAGCCTCCTTTGGAGAAAGCAGGCAAGCCGAGCCAGGCTTGCAGTGGCCCTGGCGTGACACCTGCCACCTCAGGCAGAGGGCCTCCCCGCGTGCCCTCCATGGCGGGTTTCTCCCCGGAGCCGTGGCCTGGGCACTAGGAAGGCCGGGCCTCCCCGACTCCCGGGAGGAGGGGCTAGCCCAGTTGCGCCCTGGCCCCCAAACCCTCTGGTGCCATCTGCCTGTCTCGGCACTTCTGACTCCACACAGCCTTTCCTACCTCTGGGCTGCCTGCCGTGGCAAAGTGCAGGCGTGGGGTGAGGCCATGGCTTTGTCTTTCCAGGAAAAAATGAGCCCCTGGCCGAAGCAGCAGGCCCAGGCAGAGCCTTGAGCTTGAAGCCCAGTAGGTCTGTGGCCCTCAGGGCCAGAGCAATGCTTTCAAGGCAGGGAAGCGGCCTGCAAGCTGAGTGGGAGTGGGGGAGGGGAGGGAGACAGCTGAAGCCGAGTCCAGAAGGGCGGCGATGGAAGAGCTGCAGCTGGGTCAGAGCCTGGAGGGAGGGCGGGGCCTTCACTGAGGACCCCCCCGCCCCCCGAGGCCAGCCCTAGGCCCCGGCGGTCGCGCATGCGCCCTTGGCCTGTGCGGTGTGTGGGGGCTTGAACCCAAGCCCGCAGGGCTCCCGGAGCGGCCAGAGAAAGAAGGGCCCATGGAGAGGTAGGCGAGGTGGGGCAGGGGGCGCCACCTTACTCTCCTCAGCTCCCTGAGGGAGAGAGAGAGAGACAGAGACAGAGAGAGAGATCCCTGACCTCTGAGTCTCTGCCTTCACCGCTGGCTGGTGCTAACTCACGCGCCATCCCACTTCCAACCATCACCCCCACGCCCTGCCTCGGGGCCAGCCCCAACCACAGAGAGGCCGGTTGGTTCCTGCTCACCTCTGTGCCGTCCCTTCCCTACCTGACCCCAGTGCAGGGGATAAGCTTCAGACAAGTCTTTCCATGTCCCTCTGCATGACAATAGACTTCCTCCCCTCTCCCATTCCACAGGCCCACCCAGGACATCCACCTTTGTCATTAGCTCAGGAGAGGATGCAAGATGAGAATCTCTGCTATTGTGTGGGGAGACTCAGTTTCCCGGGTTTCCCCCATGGACACATGTTCTTCAGCTGGGTCTGATTTTCTCCAGACAAGCTGTCTTGGAAGGATTTGGCCAGCCCTAAGAACCTGAAGGGAAAGGGCGGAGGGGGGTTCTCTCTCTGCCCCCGACAGCCCCGAGCTGGGTCGGTCCCTCAGCCCTGGCCAGGGGCAGACCATCCCCCGGCGCCCTTCCCCAGGGCATCCAAGGGCAGGCTCGGTGCCAGCCCCACCCCCGCTCGCCACTGCCCGACCATCGTCCTCCCTCGGGGGGCCTGGGCCAGGACAGGGACCCGGGTGTGGGAGGCCTCCAGATCTCAGGCTGGCACACACGTTTACCAGGCTGCTTCCTCCTCTGACGGGGGGCCCAGCACACGCCCCAGGAGACTTGGCACCGCCCCCAGGTTGCTAGCCTCTGGAACCTCGTCCCCTTGGAAGGGGCCTGGCCCTGGTGCCAGGTTCGGGCTGGTCGGCCAGCCTCCTTTGGAGAAAGCAGGCAAGCCAAGCCAGGCTTGCAGTGGCCCTGGCGTGACACCTGCCACCTCAGGCAGAGGGCCTCCCGCGTGCCCTCCATGGCGGGTTTCTCCCCGGAGCCGTGGCCTGGGCACTAGGAAGGCCGGGGCCTCCCCGACTCCCGGGAGGAGGGGCTAGCGCAGTTGCGCCCTGGCCCCCAAACCCTCTGGTGCCATCTGCCTGTCTCGGCACTTCTGACTCCACAGAGCCTTCCTGCATCTGGGCTGCCTGCCGTGGCAAAGTGCAGGCGTGGGGTGAGGCCATGGTTTTGTCTTTCCAGGAAAAAATGAGCCCCTGGCCGAAGCAGCAGGCCCAGGCAGAGCCTTGAGCTTGAAGCCCAGTAGGTCTGTGGCCCTCAGGGCCAGAGCCATGCTTTCAAGGCAGGGAAGCGGCCTGCAAGCTGAGTGGGAGTGGGGGAGGTGAGGGAGACAGCTGAAGCCGAGTCCAGAAGGGCGGCGATGGAAGAGCTTGCAGCTGGGTCAGAGCCTGGAGGGAGGGCGGGGCCTTCACTGAGGACCCCCCCCACCCCGAGGTCAGCCCTAAGCCCAGGCGGTCACGCATGCGCCCTTGGCCTGTGCGGTGTGTGGGGGGTTGAACCCAAGCCCGCAGTGCTCCCGGAGCGGCCAGAGAAAGAAGGGCCATGGAGAGGTAGGCGAGGTGGGCAGGGGGCGCCACCTTGCTCTCCTCAGCTCCCTGAGGGAGAGAGACAGTGACAGAGACAGAGAGAGAGATCCCTGACCTCTGAGTCTCTGCCTCCACCGCTGGCTGGTGCCAACTCACGCGCCATCCCACTTCCAGCCATCACCCCCACGCCTGCCCCGGGGCCAGCCCCACCACAGAGAGGCCGGTTGGTTCCTGCTCACCTCTGTGCCGTCCCTTCCCGACCTGACCCCAGTGCACGGGATAAGCTTCAGACAAGTCTTTCCATGTCCCTCTGCATGACAATAGACTTCCTCCCCTCTCCCATTCCACAGGCCCACCCGGGACATCCACCTTTGTCATTAGCTCAGGAGAGGATGCAAGATGAGAATCTCTGCTATTGTGTGGGGAGACTCAGTTCTCCCGGGTTTCCCCCATGGACACATGTTCTTCAGCTGGGTCTGATTTTCTCCAGACAAGCTGTCTTGGGAAGAATTTGGCCAGCCCTAAGAACCTGAAGGGAAAGGGCGGGAGGGGGGTTCTCTCTCTGCCCCCGACAGCCCCGAGCTGGGTCGGTCCCTCAGACCTGGCAGGGGCAGCCCATCCCCCGGCGCCCTTCCCCGGGGCATCCAAGGGCAGGCTCGGCGCCAGCCCCACCCCGCTCGCCACTGCCCGCCCATCGTCCTCCCTCGGGGGGCCTGGGCAGGACAGGGACCCCGGCTGTGGGAGGCCTCCAGATCTCAGGCCTGGCACACCGTTTACCAGGCTGCTTCCTCCTCTGACGGGGGCCCAGCACACGCCCCAGGAGACTTGGCAGCCGCCCCCAGGGCTCTAGCCTCTGGAACTCGTCCCCTTGGAAGGGGCCTGGCCCAGGTGCCAGGTTCGGCTGGTCGGCCAGCCTCCTTTGGAGAAAGCAGGCAAGCCGAGCCAGGCTTGCAGTGGCCCTGGCGTGACACCTGCCACCTCAGGCGCGTGCCCTCCATGGCGGGTTTCTCCCCGGAGCCGTGGCCTGGGCACTAGGAAGGCCGGGCCTCCCCGACTCCCGGGAGGAGGGGCTAGCCCAGTTGCGCCCTGGCCCCCAAACCCTCTGGTGCCATCTGCCTGTCTCGGCACTTCTGACTCCACACAGCCTTTCCTACATCTGGGCTGCCTGCCGTGGCAAAGTGCAGGCGTGGGGTGAGGCCATGGCTTTGTCTTTCCAGGAAAAAATGAGCCCCTGGCCGAAGCAGCAGGCCCAGGCAGAGTCTTGAGCTTGAAGCCCAGTAGGTCTGTGGCCCTCAGGGCCAGAGCAATGCTTTCAAGGCAGGGAAGCGGCCTGCAAGCTGAGTGGGAGTGGGGGAGGGGAGGGAGACAGCTGAAGCCGAGTCCAGAAGGGCGGCGATGGAAGAGCTGCAGCTGGGTCAGAGCCTGGAGGGAGGGCGGGGCCTTCACTGAGGACCCCCCCACCCCCCCCAGGCCAGCCCTAGGCCCCGGCGGTCGCGCATGCGCCCTTGGCCTGTGCGGTGTGTGGGGGCTTGAACCCAAGCCCGCAGGGCTCCTGGAGCGGCCAGAGAAAGAAGGGCCCATGGAGAGGTAGGCGAGGTGGGCAGGGGGCGCCACCTTACTCTCTTCAGCTCCCTGAGGGAGAGAGACAGAGACAGAGACAGAGAGAGAGATCCCTGACCTCTAAGTCTCTGCCTCCACCGCTGGCTGGTGCCAAATCACGCGCCATCCCACTTCCAGCCATCACCCCCATGCCTGCCCCGGGGCCAGCCCCACCACAGAGAGGCCGGTTGGTTCCTGCTCACCTCTGTGCCGTCCCTTCCCGACCTGACCCCAGTGCAGGGGATAAGCTTCAGACAAGTCTTTCCATGTCCCTCTGCATGACAATAGACTTCCTCCCCTCTCCCATTCCACAGGCCCACCCACCCGGGACATCCACCTTTGTCATTAGCTCAGGAGAGGATGCAAGATGAGAATCTCTGCTATTGTGTGGGGAGACTCAGTTTCCCGGGTTTCCCCCATGGACACATGTTCTTCAGCTGGGTCTGATTTTCTCCAGACAAGCTGTCTTGGGAAGGATTTGGCCAGCCCTAAGAACCTGAAGGGAAAGGGCGGAGGGGGGTTCTCTCTCTGCCCCCGACAGCCCCGAGCTGGGTCGGTCCCTCAGACCTGGCCAGGGGCAGCCCATCCCCCGGCGCCCTTCCCCGGGGCATCCAAGGGCAGGCTCGGCGCCAGCCCCACCCCGCTCGCCACTGCCCGACCATCGCCACTGCCCGACCATCGTCCTCCCTCGGGGGGCCTGGGCAGGACAGGGACCCGGCTGTGGGAGGCCTCCAGATCTCAGGCCTGGCACACCGTTTACCAGGCTGCTTCCTCCTCTGACGGGGGCCCAGCACACGCCCCAGGAGACTTGGCAGCCGCCCCCAGGGCTCTAGCCTCTGGAACTCGTCCCCTTGGAAGGGGCCTGGCCCAGGTGCCAGGTTCGGCTGGTCGGCCAGCCTCCTTTGGAGAAAGCAGGCAAGCCGAGCCAGGCTTGCAGTGGCCCTGGCGTGACACCTGCCACCTCAGGCAGAGGGCCTCCCGCGTGCCCTCCATGGCGGGTTTCTCCCCGCAGCCGTGGCCTGGGCACTAGGAAGGCCGGGCCTCCCCGACTCCCGGGAGGAGGGGCTAGCCCAGTTGCGCCCTGGCCCCCAAACCCTCTGGTGCCATCTGCCTGTCTCGGCACTTCTGACTCCACACAGCCTTTCCTACCTCTGGGCTGCCTGCCGTGGCAAAGTGCAGGCGTGGGGTGAGGCCATGGCTTTGTCTTTCCAGGAAAAAATGAGCCCCTGGCCGAAGCAGCAGGCCCAGGCAGAGCCTTGAGCTTGAAGCCCAGTAGGTCTGTGGCCCTCAGGGCCAGAGCAATGCTTTCAAGGCAGGGAAGCGGCCTGCAAGCTGAGTGGGAGTGGGGGAGGGGAGGCCGAGTCCAGAAGGGCGGCGATGGAAGAGCTGCAGCTGGGTCAGAGCCTGGAGGGAGGGCGGGGCCTTCACTGAGGACCCCCCCGCCCCCCGAAGCCAGCCCTAGGCCCCGGCGGTCGCGCATGCGCCCTTGGCCTGTGCGGTGTGTGGGGGCTTGAACCCAAGCCCGCAGGGCTCCCGGAGCGGCCAGAGAAAGAAGGGCCCATGGAGAGGTAGGCGAGGTGGGCAGGGGGCGCCACCTTACTCTCCTCAGCTCCCTGAGGGAGAGAGAGAGAGACAGAGACAGAGAGAGAGATCCCTGACCTCTGAGTCTCTGCCTTCACCGCTGGCTGGTGCTAACTCACGCGCCATCCCACTTCCAACCATCACCCCCACGCCTGCCTCGGGGCCAGCCCCACCACAGAGAGGCCGGTTGGTTCCTGCTCACCTCTGTGCCGTCCCTTCCCTACCTGACCCCAGTGCAGGGGATAAGCTTCAGACAAGTCTTTCCATGTCCCTCTGCATGACAATAGACTTCCTCCCCTCTCCCATTCCAGAGGCCCACCCAGGACATCCACCTTTGTCATTAGCTCAGGAGAGGATGCAAGATGAGAATCTCTGCTATTGTGTGGGGAGACTCAGTTTCCCGGGTTTCCCCCATGGACACATGTTCTTCAGCTGGGTCTGATTTTCTCCAGACAAGCTGTCTTGGGAAGGATTTGGCCAGCCCTAAGAACCTGAAGGGAAAGGGCGGAGGGGGGTTCTCTCTCTGCCCCCGACAGCCCCGAGCTGGGTCGGTCCCTCAGCCCTGGCCAGGGGCAGACCATCCCCCGGCGCCCTTCCCCAGGGCATCCAAGGGCAGGCTCGGTGCCAGCCCCACCCCGCTCGCCACTGCCCGACCATCGTCCTCCCTCGGGGGGCCTGGGCAGGACAGGGACCCGGCTGTGGGAGGCCTCCAGATCTCAGGCTGGCACACCGTTTACCAGGCTGCTTCCTCCTCTGACGGGGGCCCAGCACACGCCCCAGGAGACTTGGCAGCCGCCCCCAGGTTTCTAGCCTCTGGAACTCGTCCCCTTGGAAGGGGCCTGGCCCTGGTGCCAGGTTCGGCTGGTCGGCCAGCCTCCTTTGGAGAAAGCAGGCAAGCCAAGCCAGGCTTGCAGTGGCCCTGGCGTGACACCTGCCACCTCAGGCAGAGGGCCTCCCGCGTGCCCTCCATGGCGGGTTTCTCCCCGGAGCCGTGGCCTGGGCACTAGGAAGGCCGGGCCTCCCCGACTCCCGGGAGGAGGGGCTAGCGCAGTTGCGCCCTGGCCCCCAAACCCTCTGGTGCCATCTGCCTGTCTCGGCACTTCTGACTCCACAGAGCCTTTCCTGCATCTGGGCTGCCTGCCGTGGCAAAGTGCAGGCGTGGGGTGAGGCCATGGTTTTGTCTTTCCAGGAAAAAATGAGCCCCTGGCCGAAGCAGCAGGCCCAGGCAGAGCCTTGAGCTTGAAGCCCAGTAGGTCTGTGGCCCTCAGGGCCAGAGCCATGCTTTCAAGGCAGGGAAGCGGCCTGCAAGCTGAGTGGGAGTGGGGGAGGTGAGGGAGACAGCTGAAGCCGAGTCCAGAAGGGCGGCGATGGAAGAGCTGCAGCTGGGTCAGAGCCTGGAGGGAGGGCGGGGCCTTCACTGAGGACCCCCCCCACCCCGAGGTCAGCCCTAAGCCCAGGCGGTCACGCATGCGCCCTTGGCCTGTGCGGTGTGTGGGGGGTTGAACCCAAGCCCGCAGTGCTCCCGGAGCGGCCAGAGAAAGAAGGGCCCATGGAGAGGTAGGCGAGGTGGGCAGGGGGCGCCACCTTGCTCTCCTCAGCTCCCTGAGGGAGAGAGACAGTGACAGAGACAGAGAGAGAGATCCCTGACCTCTGAGTCTCTGCCTCCACCGCTGGCTGGTGCCAACTCACGCGCCATCCCACTTCCAGCCATCACCCCCCACGCCTGCCCCGGGGCCAGCCCCACCACAGAGAGGCCGGTTGGTTCCTGCTCACCTCTGTGCCGTCCCTTCCCGACCTGACCCCAGTGCACGGGATAAGCTTCAGACAAGTCTTTCCATGTCCCTCTGCATGACAATAGACTTCCTCCCCTCTCCCATTCCACAGGCCCACCCGGGACATCCACCTTTGTCATTAGCTCAGGAGAGGATGCAAGATGAGAATCTCTGCTATTGTGTGGGGAGACTCAGTTTCCCGGGTTTCCCCCATGGACACATGTTCTTCAGCTGGGTCTGATTTTCTCCAGACAAGCTGTCTTGGGAAGAATTTGGCCAGCCCTAAGAACCTGAAGGGAAAGGGCGGAGGGGGGTTCTCTCTCTGCCCCCGACAGCCCCGAGCTGGGTCGGTCCCTCAGACCTGGCCAGGGGCAGCCCATCCCCCGGCGCCCTTCCCCGGGGCATCCAAGGGCAGGCTAGGCGCCAGCCCCACCCCGCTCGCCACTGCCCGACCATCGTCCTCCCTCGGGGGGCCTGGGCAGGACAGGGACCCGGCTGTGGGAGGCCTCCAGATCTCAGGCCTGGCACACCGTTTACCAGGCTGCTTCCTCCTCTGACGGGGGCCCAGCACACGCCCCAGGAGACTTGGCAGCCGCCCCCAGGGCTCTAGCCTCTGGAACTCGTCCCCTTGGAAGGGGCCTGGCCCAGGTGCCAGGTTCGGCTGGTCGGCCAGCCTCCTTTGGAGAAAGCAGGCAAGCCGAGCCAGGCTTGCAGTGGCCCTGGCGTGACACCTGCCACCTCAGGCAGAGGGCCTCCCGCGTGCCCTCCATGGCGGGTTTCTCCCCGGAGCCGTGGCCTGGGCACTAGGAAGGCCGGGCCTCCCCGACTCCCGGGAGGAGGGGCTAGCCCAGTTGCGCCCTGGCCCCCAAACCCTCTGGTGCCATCTGCCTGTCTCGGCACTTCTGACTCCACACAGCCTTTCCTACATCTGGGCTGCCTGCCGTGGCAAAGTGCAGGCGTGGGGTGAGGCCATGGCTTTGTCTTTCCAGGAAAAAATGAGCCCCTGGCCGAAGCAGCAGGCCCAGGCAGAGTCTTGAGCTTGAAGCCCAGTAGGTCTGTGGCCCTCAGGGCCAGAGCAATGCTTTCAAGGCAGGGAAGCGGCCTGCAAGCTGAGTGGGAGTGGGGGAGGGGAGGGAGACAGCTGAAGCCGAGTCCAGAAGGGCGGCGATGGAAGAGCTGCAGCTGGGTCAGAGCCTGGAGGGAGGGCGGGGCCTTCACTGAGGACCCCCCCACCCCCCCCCCAGGCCAGCCCTAGGCCCCGGCGGTCGCGCATGCGCCCTTGGCCTGTGCGGTGTGTGGGGGCTTGAACCCAAGCCCGCAGGGCTCCCGGAGCGGCCAGAGAAAGAAGGGCCCATGGAGAGGTAGGCGAGGTGGGCAGGGGGCGCCACCTTACTCTCTTCAGCTCCCTGAGGGAGAGAGACAGAAACAGAGACAGAGAGAGAGATCCCTGACCTCTAAGTCTCTGCCTCCACCGCTGGCTGGTGCCAAATCACGCGCCATCCCACTTCCAGCCATCACCCCCACGCCTGCCCCGGGGCCAGCCCCACCACAGAGAGGCCGGTTGGTTCCTGCTCACCTCTGTGCCGTCCCTTCCCGACCTGACCCCAGTGCAGGGGATAAGCTTCAGACAAGTCTTTCCATGTCCCTCTGCATGACAATAGACTTCCTCCCCTCTCCCATTCCACAGGCCCACCCACCCGGGACATCCACCTTTGTCATTAGCTCAGGAGAGGATGCAAGATGAGAATCTCTGCTATTGTGTGGGGAGACTCAGTTTCCCGGGTTTCCCCCATGGACACATGTTCTTCAGCTGGGTCTGATTTTCTCCAGACAAGCTGTCTTGGGAAGGATTTGGCCAGCCCTAAGAACCTGAAGGGAAAGGGCGGAGGGGGGTTCTCTCTCTGCCCCCGACAGCCCCGAGCTGGGTCGGTCCCTCAGACCTGGCCAGGGGCAGCCCATCCCCCGGCGCCCTTCCCCGGGGCATCCAAGGGCAGGCTCGGCGCCAGCCCCACCCCGCTCGCCACTGCCCGACCATCGCCACTGCCCGACCATCGTCCTCCCTCGGGGGGCCTGGGCAGGACAGGGACCCGGCTGTGGGAGGCCTCCAGATCTCAGGCCTGGCACACCGTTTACCAGGCTGCTTCCTCCTCTGACGGGGGCCCAGCACACGCCCCAGGAGACTTGGCAGCCGCCCCCAGGGCTCTAGCCTCTGGAACTCGTCCCCTTGGAAGGGGCCTGGCCCAGGTGCCAGGTTCGGCTGGTCGGCCAGCCTCCTTTGGAGAAAGCAGGCAAGCCGAGCCAGGCTTGCAGTGGCCCTGGCGTGACACCTGCCACCTCAGGCAGAGGGCCTCCCGCGTGCCCTCCATGGCGGGTTTCTCCCCGGAGCCGTGGCCTGGGCACTAGGAAGGCCGGGCCTCCCCGACTCCCGGGAGGAGGGGCTAGCCCAGTTGCGCCCTGGCCCCCAAACCCTCTGGTGCCATCTGCCTGTCTCGGCACTTCTGACTCCACACAGCCTTTCCTACATCT
Organism: Diceros bicornis minor; assembly: GCF_020826845.1. NCBI lineage: Eukaryota > Metazoa > Chordata > Mammalia > Perissodactyla > Rhinocerotidae > Diceros > Diceros bicornis. Next base: position 47,678 of record NW_026691538.1, read on the forward strand.
GGGCTGCCTGCCGTGGCAAAGTGCAGGCGTGGGGTGAGGCCATGGCTTTGTCTTTCCAGGAAAAAATGAGCCCCTGGCCGAAGCAGCAGGCCCAGGCAGAGTCTTGAGCTTGAAGCCCAGTAGGTCTGTGGCCCTCAGGGCCAGAGCAATGCTTTCAAGGCAGGGAAGCGGCCTGCAAGCTGAGTGGGAGTGGGGGAGGGGAGGGAGACAGCTGAAGCCGAGTCCAGAAGGGCGGCGATGGAAGAGCTGCAGCTGGGTCAGAGCCTGGAGGGAGGGCGGGGCCTTCACTGAGGACGCCCCCGCCCCCCGAGGCCAGCCCTAGGCCCCGGCGGTCGCGCATGCGCCCTTGGCCTGTGCGGTGTGTGGGGGGTTGAACCCAAGCCCGCAGGGCTCCCGGAGCGGCCAGAGAAAGAAGGGCCCATGGAGAGGTAGGCGAGGTGGGCAGGGGGCGCCACCTTACTCTCCTCAGCTCCCTGAGGGAGAGAGAGAGAGACAGAGACAGAGAGAGAGATCCCTGACCTCTGAGTCTCTGCCTCCACCGCTGGCTGGTGCCAACTCACGCGCCATCCCACTTCCAGCCATCACCCCCACGCCTGCCCCGGGGCCAGCCCCACCACAGAGAGGCCGGTTGGTTCCTGCTCACCTCTGTGCCGTCCCTTCCCGACCTGACCCCAGTGCAGGGGATAAGCTTCAGACAAGTCTTTCCATGTCCCTCTGCATGACAATAGACTTCCTCCCCTCTCCCATTCCACAGGCCCACCCACCCGGGACATCCACCTTTGTCATTAGCTCAGGAGAGGATGCAAGATGAGAATCTCTGCTATTGTGTGGGGAGACTCAGTTTCCCGGGTTTCCCCCATGGACACATGTTCTTCAGCTGGGTCTGATTTTCTCCAGACAAGCTGTCTTGGGAAGGATTTGGCCAGCCCTAAGAACCTGAAGGGAAAGGGCGGAGGGGGGTTCTCTCTCTGCCCCCGACAGCCCCGAGCTGGGTCGGTCCCTCAGACCTGGCCAGGGGCAGCCCATCCCCCGGCGCCCTTCCCCGGGGCATCCAAGGGCAGGCTCGGCGCCAGCCCCACCCCGCTCGCCACTGCCCGACCATCGCCACTGCCCGACCATCGTCCTCCCTCGGGGGGCCTGGGCAGGACAGGGACCCGGCTGTGGGAGGCCTCCAGATCTCAGGCCTGGCACACCGTTTACCAGGCTGCTTCCTCCTCTGACGGGGGCCCAGCACACGCCCCAGGAGACTTGGCAGCCGCCCCCAGGGCTCTAGCCTCTGGAACTCGTCCCCTTGGAAGGGGCCTGGCCCAGGTGCCAGGTTCGGCTGGTCGGCCAGCCTCCTTTGGAGAAAGCAGGCAAGCCGAGCCAGGCTTGCAGTGGCCCTGGCGTGACACCTGCCACCTCAGGCAGAGGGCCTCCCGCGTGCCCTCCATGGCGGGTTTCTCCCCGGAGCCGTGGCCTGGGCACTAGGAAGGCCGGGCCTCCCCGACTCCCGGGAGGAGGGGCTAGCCCAGTTGCGCCCTGGCCCCCAAACCCTCTGGTGCCATCTGCCTGTCTCGGCACTTCTGACTCCACACAGCCTTTCCTACATCTGGGCTGCCTGCCGTGGCAAAGTGCAGGCGTGGGGTGAGGCCATGGCTTTGTCTTTCCAGGAAAAAATGAGCCCCTGGCCGAAGCAGCAGGCCCAGGCAGAGTCTTGAGCTTGAAGCCCAGTAGGTCTGTGGCCCTCAGGGCCAGAGCAATGCTTTCAAGGCAGGGAAGCGGCCTGCAAGCTGAGTGGGAGTGGGGGAGGGGAGGGAGACAGCTGAAGCCGAGTCCAGAAGGGCGGCGATGGAAGAGCTGCAGCTGGGTCAGAGCCTGGAGGGAGGGCGGGGCCTTCACTGAGGACGCCCCCGCCCCCCGAGGCCAGCCCTAGGCCCCGGCGGTCGCGCATGCGCCCTTGGCCTGTGCGGTGTGTGGGGGGTTGAACCCAAGCCCGCAGGGCTCCCGGAGCGGCCAGAGAAAGAAGGGCCCATGGAGAGGTAGGCGAGGTGGGCAGGGGGCGCCACCTTACTCTCCTCAGCTCCCTGAGGGAGAGAGAGAGAGACAGAGACAGAGAGAGAGATCCCTGACCTCTGAGTCTCTGCCTCCACCGCTGGCTGGTGCCAACTCACGCGCCATCCCACTTCCAGCCATCACCCCCACGCCTGCCCCGGGGCCAGCCCCACCACAGAGAGGCCGGTTGGTTCCTGCTCACCTCTGTGCCGTCCCTTCCCGACCTGACCCCAGTGCAGGGGATAAGCTTCAGACAAGTCTTTCCATGTCCCTCTGCATGACAATAGACTTCCTCCCCTCTCCCATTCCACAGGCCCACCCACCCGGGACATCCACCTTTGTCATTAGCTCAGGAGAGGATGCAAGATGAGAATCTCTGCTATTGTGTGGGGAGACTCAGTTTCCCGGGTTTCCCCCATGGACACATGTTCTTCAGCTGGGTCTGATTTTCTCCAGACAAGCTGTCTTGGGAAGGATTTGGCCAGCCCTAAGCACCTGAAGGGAAAGGGCGGAGGGGGGTTCTCTCTCTGCCCCCGACAGCCCCGAGCTGGGTCGGTCCCTCAGACCTGGCCAGGGGCAGCCCATCCCCCGGCGCCCTTCCCCTGGGCATCCAAGGGCAGGCTTGGCGCCAGCCCCACCCCGCTCGCCACTGCCCGACCATCGTCCTCCCTCGGGGGGCCTGGGCAGGACAGGGACCCGGCTGTGGGAGGCCTCCAGATCTCAGGCCTGGCACACCGTTTAGCAGGCTGCTTCCTCCTCTGACGGGGGCCCAGCACACGCCCCAGGAGACTTGGCAGCCGCCCCCAGGGCTCTAGCCTCTGGAACTCGTCCCCTTGGAAGGGGCCTGGCCCAGGTGCCAGGTTCGGCTGGTCGGCCAGCCTCCTTTGGAGAAAGCAGGCAAGCCGAGCCAGGCTTGCAGTGGCCCTGGCGTGACACCTGCCACCTCAGGCAGAGGGCCTCCCGCGTGCCCTCCATGGCGGGTTTCTCCCCGGAGCCGTGGCCTGGGCACTAGGAAGGCCGGGCCTCCCCGACTCCCGGGAGGAGGGGCTAGCCCAGTTGCGCCCTGGCCCCCAAACCCTCTGGTGCCATCTGCCTGTCTCGGCACTTCTGACTCCACAGAGCCTTTCCTACATCTGGGCTGCCTGCCGTGGCAAAGCGCAGGCGTGGGGTGAGGCCATGGCTTTGTCTTTCCAGGAAAAAATGAGCCCCTGGCCGAAGCAGCAGGCCCAGGCAGAGCCTTGAGCTTGAAGCCCAGTAGGTCTGTGGCCCTCAGTGCCAGAGCCATGCTCTCAAGGCAGGGAAGCGGCCTGCAAGCTGAGTGGGAGTGGGGGAGGGGAGGGAGACAGCTGAAGCCGAGTCCAGAAGGGCGGCGATGGAAGAGCTGCAGCTGGGTCAGAGCCTGGAGGGAGGGCGGGGCCTTCACTGAGGACCCCCCCGCCCCCCGAGGCCAGCCCTAGGCCCCGGCGGTCGCGCATGCGCCCTTGGCCTGTGCGGTGTGTGGGGGGTTGAACCCAAGCCCGCAGGGCTCCCGGAGCGGCCAGAGAAAGAAGGGCCCATGGAGAGGTAGGCGAGGTGGGCAGGGGGCGCCACCTTACTCTCCTCAGCTCCCTGAGGGAGAGAGAGAGAGACAGAGACAGAGAGAGAGATCCCTGACCTCTGAGTCTCTGCCTCCACCGCTGGCTGGTGCCAACTCACGCGCCATCCCACTTCCAGCCATCACCCCCACGCCTGCCCCGGGGCCAGCCCCACCACAGAGAGGCCGGTTGGTTCCTGCTCACCTCTGTGCCGTCCCTTCCCGACCTGACCCCAGTGCAGGGGATAAGCTTCAGACAAGTCTTTCCATGTCCCTCTGCATGACAATAGACTTCCTCCCCTCTCCCATTCCACAGGCCCACCCACCCGGGACATCCACCTTTGTCATTAGCTCAGGAGAGGATGCAAGATGAGAATCTCTGCTATTGTGTGGGGAGACTCAGTTTCCCGGGTTTCCCCCATGGACACATGTTCTTCAGCTGGGTCTGATTTTCTCCAGACAAGCTGTCTTGGGAAGGATTTGGCCAGCCCTAAGCACCTGAAGGGAAAGGGCGGAGGGGGGTTCTCTCTCTGCCCCCGACAGCCCCGAGCTGGGTCGGTCCCTCAGACCTGGCCAGGGGCAGCCCATCCCCCGGCGCCCTTCCCCGGGGCATCCAAGGGCAGGCTCGTTGCCAGCCCCACCCCGCTCGCCACTGCCCGACCATCGTCCTCCCTCGGGGGGCCTGGGCAGGACAGGGACCCGGGTGTGGGAGGCCTCCAGATCTCAGGCCTGGCACACCGTTTAGCAGGCTGCTTCCTCCTCTGACGGGGGCCCAGCACACGCCCCAGGAGACTTGGCAGCCGCCCCCAGGGCTCTAGCCTCTGGAACTCGTCCCCTTGGAAGGGGCCTGGCCCAGGTGCCAGGTTCGGCTGGTCGGCCAGCCTCCTTTGGAGAAAGCAGGCAAGCCGAGCCAGGCTTGCAGTGGCCCTGGCGTGACACCTGCCACCTCAGGCAGAGGGCTTCCCGCGTGCCCTCATGGCGGGTTTCTCCCCGGAGCCGTGGCCTGGGCACTAGGAAGGCCGGGCCTCCCCGACTCCCGGGAGGAGGGGCTAGCCCAGTTGCGCCCTGGCCCCCAAACCCTCTGGTGCCATCTGCCTGTCTCGGCACTTCTGACTCCACAGAGCCTTTCCTACATCTGGGCTGCCTGCCGTGGCAAAGCGCAGGCGTGGGGTGAGGCCATGGCTTTGTCTTTCCAGGAAAAAATGAGCCCCTGGCCGAAGCAGCAGGCCCAGGCAGAGCCTTGAGCTTGAAGCCCAGTAGGTCTGTGGCCCTCAGTGCCAGAGCCATGCTTTCAAGGCAGGGAAGCGGCCTGCAAGCTGAGTGGGAGTGGGGGAGGGGAGGGAGACAGCTGAAGCCGAGTCCAGAAGGGCGGCGATGGAAGAGCTGCAGCTGGGTCAGAGCCTGGAGGGAGGGCGGGGCCTTCACTGAGGACCCCCCCGCCCCCCGAGGCCAGCCCTAGGCCCCGGCGGTCGCGCATGCGCCCTTGGCCTGTGCGGTGTGTGGGGGGTTGAACCCAAGCCCGCAGGGCTCCCGGAGCGGCCAGAGAAAGAAGGGCCCATGGAGAGGTAGGCGAGGTGGGCAGGGGGCGCCACCTTACTCTCCTCAGCTCCCTGAGGGAGAGAGAGAGAGACAGAGACAGAGAGAGAGATCCCTGACCTCTGAGTCTCTGCCTCCATCGCTGGCTGGTGCCAACTCACGCGCCATCCCACTTCCAGCCATCACCCCCACGCCTGCCCCGGGGCCAGCCCCACCACAGAGAGGCCGGTTGGTTCCTGCTCACCTCTGTGCCGTCCCTTCCCGACCTGACCCCAGTGCAGGGGATAAGCTTCAGACAAGTCTTTCCATGTCCCTCTGCATGACAATAGACTTCCTCCCCTCTCCCATTCCACAGGCCCACCCACCCGGGACATCCACCTTTGTCATTAGCTCAGGAGAGGATGCAAGATGAGAATCTCTGCTATTGTGTGGGGAGACTCAGTTTCCCGGGTTTCCCCCATGGACACATGTTCTTCAGCTGGGTCTGATTTTCTCCAGACAAGCTGTCTTGGGAAGGATTTGGCCAGCCCTAAGCACCTGAAGGGAAAGGGCGGAGGGGGGTTCTCTCTCTGCCCCCGACAGCCCCGAGCTGGGTCGGTCCCTCAGACCTGGCCAGGGGCAGCCCATCCCCCGGCGCCCTTCCCCGGGGCATCCAAGGGCAGGCTCGTTGCCAGCCCCACCACGCTCGCCACTGCCCGACCATCGTCCTCCCTCGGGGGGCCTGGGCAGGACAGGGACCCGGGTGTGGGAGGCCTCCAGATCTCAGGCCTGGCACACCGTTTAGCAGGCTGCTTCCTCCTCTGACGGGGGCCCAGCACACGCCCCAGGAGACTTGGCAGCCGCCCCCAGGGCTCTAGCCTCTGGAACTCGTCCCCTTGGAAGGGGCCTGGCCCAGGTGCCAGGTTCGGCTGGTCGGCCAGCCTCCTTTGGAGAAAGCAGGCAAGCCGAGCCAGGCTTGCAGTGGCCCTGGCGTGACACCTGCCACCTCAGGCAGAGGGCTTCCCGCGTGCCCTCATGGCGGGTTTCTCCCCGGAGCCGTGGCCTGGGCACTAGGAAGGCCCAGCCTCCTTGACTCCCGGGAGGAGGGGCTAGCCCACTTGCGCCCTGGCCCCCAAACCCTCTGGTGCCATCTGCCTGTCTCGGCACTTCTGACTCCACAGAGCCTTTCCTACATCTGGGCTGCCTGCCGTGGCAAAGTGCAGGCGTGGGGTGAGGCCATGGCTTTGTCTTTCCAGGAAAAAATGAGCCCCTGGCCGAAGCAGCAGGCCCAGGCAGAGCCTTGAGCTTGAAGCCCAGTAGGTCTGTGGCCCTCAGGGCCAGAGCCATGCTTTCAAGGCAGGGAAGCGGCCTGCAAGCTGAGTGGGAGTGGGGGAGGGGAGGGAGACAGCTGAAGCCGAGTCCAGAAGGGCGGCGATGGAAGAGCTGCAGCTGGGTCAGAGCCTGGAGGGAGGGCGGGGCCTTCACTGAGGACCCCCCCGCCCCCCGAGGCCAGCCCTAGGCCCCGGCGGTCGCGCATGCGCCCTTGGCCTGTGCGGTGTGTGGGGGGTTGAACCCAAGCCCGCAGGGCTCCCGGAGCGGCCAGAGAAAGAAGGGCCCATGGAGAGGTAGGCGAGGTGGGCAGGGGGCGCCACCTTACTCTCCTCAGCTCCCTGAGGGAGAGAGAGAGAGACAGAGACAGAGAGAGAGATCCCTGACCTCTGAGTCTCTGCCTCCACCGCTGGCTGGTGCCAACTCACGCGCCATCCCACTTCCAGCCATCACCCCCACGCCTGCCCCGGGGCCAGCCCCACCACAGAGAGGCCGGTTGGTTCCTGCTCACCTCTGTGCCGTCCCTTCCCGACCTGACCCCAGTGCAGGGGATAAGCTTCAGACAAGTCTTTCCATGTCCCTCTGCATGACAATAGACTTCCTCCCCTCTCCCATTCCACAGGCCCACCCACCCGGGACATCCACCTTTGTCATTAGCTCAGGAGAGGATGCAAGATGAGAATCTCTGCTATTGTGTGGGGAGACTCAGTTTCCCGGGTTTCCCCCATGGACACATGTTCTTCAGCTGGGTCTGATTTTCTCCAGACAAGCTGTCTTGGGAAGGATTTGGCCAGCCCTAAGCACCTGAAGGGAAAGGGCGGAGGGGGGTTCTCTCTCTGCCCCCGACAGCCCCGAGCTGGGTCGGTCCCTCAGACCTGGCCAGGGGCAGCCCATCCCCCGGCGCCCTTCCCCGGGGCATCCAAGGGCAGGCTCGTTGCCAGCCCCACCACGCTCGCCACTGCCCGACCATCGTCCTCCCTCGGGGGGCCTGGGCAGGACAGGGACCCGGGTGTGGGAGGCCTCCAGATATCAGGCCTGGCACACCGTTTAGCAGGCTGCTTCCTCCTCTGACGGGGGCCCAGCACACGCCCCAGGAGACTTGGCAGCCGCCCCCAGGGCTCTAGCCTCTGGAACTCGTCCCCTTGGAAGGGGCCTGGCCCAGGTGCCAGGTTCGGTTGGTCGGCCAGCCTCCTTTGGAGAAAGCAGGCAAGCCGAGCCAGGCTTGCAGTGGCCCTGGCGTGACACCTGCCAACTCAGGCAGAGGGCTTCCCGCGTGCCCTCATGGCGGGTTTCTCCCCGGAGCCGTGGCCTGGGCACTAGGAAGGCCCGGCCTCCTTGACTCCCGGGAGGAGGGGCTAGCCCAGTTGCGCCCTGGCCCCCAAACCCTCTGGTGCCATCTGCCTGTCTCGGCACTTCTGACTCCACAGAGCCTTTCCTACATCTGGGCTGCCTGCCGTGGCAAAGTGCAGGCGTGGGGTGAGGCCATGGCTTTGTCTTTCCAGGAAAAAATGAGCCCCTGGCCGAAGCAGCAGGCCCAGGCAGAGCCTTGAGCTTGAAGCCCAGTAGGTCTGTGGCCCTCAGGGCCAGAGCCATGCTCTCAAGGCAGGGAAGCGGCCTGCAAGCTGAGTGGGAGTGGGGGAGGGGAGGGAGACAGCTGAAGCCGAGTCCAGAAGGGCGGCGATGGAAGAGCTGCAGCTGGGTCAGAGCCTGGAGGGAGGACGGGGCCTTCACTGAGGAACCCCCCGCCCCCCGAGGCCAGCCCTAGGCCCCGGCGGTCGCGCATGCGCCCTTGGCCTGTGCGGTGTGTGGGGGGTTGAACCCAAGCCCGCAGGGCTCCCGGAGCGGCCAGAGAATGAAGGGCCCATGGAGAGGTAGGCGAGGTGGGCAGGGGGCGCCACCTTACTCTCCTCAGCTCCCTGAGGGAGAGAGAGAGAGACAGAGACAGAGAGAGAGATCCCTGACCTCTGAGTCTCTGCCTCCACCGCTGGCTGGTGCCAACTCACGCGCCATCCCACTTCCAGCCATCACCCCCACGCCTGCCCCGGGGCCAGCCCCACCACAGAGAGGCCGGTTGGTTCCTGCTCACCTCTGTGCCGTCCCTTCCCGACCTGACCCCAGTGCAGGGGATAAGCTTCAGACAAGTCTTTCCATGTCCCTCTGCATGACAATAGACTTCCTCCCCTCTCCCATTCCACAGGCCCACCCACCCGGGACATCCACCTTTGTCATTAGCTCAGGAGAGGATGCAAGATGAGAATCTCTGCTATTGTGTGGGGAGACTCAGTTTCCCGGGTTTCCCCCATGGACACATGTTCTTCAGCTGGGTCTGATTTTCTCCAGACAAGCTGTCTTGGGAAGGATTTGGCCAGCCCTAAGAACCTGAAGGGAAAGGGCGGAGGGGGGTTCTCTCTCTGCCCCCGACAGCCCCGAGCTGGGTCGGTCCCTCAGACCTGGCCAGGGGCAGCCCATCACCCGGCGCCCTTCCCCGGGGCATCCAAGGGCAGGCTTGGCGCCAGCCCCACCCCGCTCGCCACTGCCCGACCATCGTCCTCCCTCGGGGGGCCTGGGCAGGACAGGGACCCGGCTGTGGGAGGCCTCCAGATCTCAGGCCTGGCACACCGTTTAGCAGGCTGCTTCCTCCTCTGACGGGGGCCCAGCACACGCCCCAGGAGACTTGGCAGCCGCCCCCAGGGCTCTAGCCTCTGGAACTCGTCCCCTTGGAAGGGGCCTGGCCCAGGTGCCAGGTTCGGCTGGTCGGCCAGCCTCCTTTGGAGAAAGCAGGCAAGCCGAGCCAGGCTTGCAGTGGCCCTGGCGTGACACCTGCCACCTCAGGCAGAGGGCCTCCCGCGTGCCCTCCATGGCGGGTTTCTCCCCGGAGCCGTGGCCTGGGCACTAGGAAGGCCGGGCCTCCCCGACTCCCGGGAGGAGGGGCTAGCCCAGTTGCGCCCTGGCCCCCAAACCCTCTGGTGCCATCTGCCTGTCTCGGCACTTCTGACTCCACAGAGCCTTTCCTACATCTGGGCTGCCTGCCGTGGCAAAGCGCAGGCGTGGGGTGAGGCCATGGCTTTGTCTTTCCAGGAAAAAATGAGCCCCTGGCCGAAGCAGCAGGCCCAGGCAGAGCCTTGAGCTTGAAGCCCAGTAGGTCTGTGGCCCTCAGGGCCAGAGCCATGCTTTCAAGGCAGGGAAGCGGCCTGCAAGCTGAGTGGGAGTGGGGGAGGGGAGGGAGACAGCTGAAGCCGAGTCCAGAAGGGCGGCGATGGAAGAGCTGCAGCTGGGTCAGAGCCTGGAGGGAGGGCGGGGCCTTCACTGAGGACCCCCCCGCCCCCCGAGGCCAGCCCTAGGCCCCGGCGGTCGCGCATGCGCCCTTGGCCTGTGCGGTGTGTGGGGGGTTGAACCCAAGCCCGCAGGGCTCCCGGAGCGGCCAGAGAAAGAAGGGCCCATGGAGAGGTAGGCGAGGTGGGCAGGGGGCGCCACCTTACTCTCCTCAGCTCCCTGAGGGAGAGAGAGAGAGACAGAGACAGAGAGAGAGATCCCTGACCTCTGAGTCTCTGCCTCCACCGCTGGCTGGTGCCAACTCACGCGCCATCCCACTTCCAGCCATCACCCCCACGCCTGCCCCGGGGCCAGCCCCACCACAGAGAGGCCGGTTGGTTCCTGCTCACCTCTGTGCCGTCCCTTCCCGACCTGACCCCAGTGCAGGGGATAAGCTTCAGACAAGTCTTTCCATGTCCCTCTGCATGACAATAGACTTCCTCCCCTCTCCCATTCCACAGGCCCACCCACCCGGGACATCCACCTTTGTCATTAGCTCAGGAGAGGATGCAAGATGAGAATCTCTGCTATTGTGTGGGGAGACTCAGTTTCCCGGGTTTCCCCCATGGACACATGTTCTTCAGCTGGGTCTGATTTTCTCCAGACAAGCTGTCTTGGGAAGGATTTGGCCAGCCCTAAGCACCTGAAGGGAAAGGGCGGAGGGGGGTTCTCTCTCTGCCCCCGACAGCCCCGAGCTGGGTCGGTCCCTCAGACCTGGCCAGGGGCAGCCCATCCCCCGGCGCCCTTCCCCGGGGCATCCAAGGGCAGGCTCGTTGCCAGCCCCACCCCGCTCGCCACTGCCCGACCATCGTCCTCCCTCGGGGGGCCTGGGCAGGACAGGGACCCGGGTGTGGGAGGCCTCCAGATCTCAGGCCTGGCACACCGTTTAGCAGGCTGCTTCCTCCTCTGACGGGGGCCCAGCACACGCCCCAGGAGACTTGGCAGCCGCCCCCAGGGCTCTAGCCTCTGGAACTCGTCCCCTTGGAAGGGGCCTGGCCCAGGTGCCAGGTTCGGCTGGTCGGCCAGCCTCCTTTGGAGAAAGCAGGCAAGCCGAGCCAGGCTTGCAGTGGCCCTGGCGTGACACCTGCCACCTCAGGCAGAGGGCTTCCCGCGTGCCCTCATGGCGGGTTTCTCCCCGGAGCCGTGGCCTGGGCACTAGGAAGGCCGGGCCTCCCCGACTCCCGGGAGGAGGGGCTAGCCCAGTTGCGCCCTGGCCCCCAAACCCTCTGGTGCCATCTGCCTGTCTCGGCACTTCTGACTCCACAGAGCCTTTCCTACATCTGGGCTGCCTGCCGTGGCAAAGTGCAGGCGTGGGGTGAGGCCATGGCTTTGTCTTTCCAGGAAAAAATGAGCCCCTGGCCGAAGCAGCAGGCCCAGGCAGAGCCTTGAGCTTGAAGCCCAGTAGGTCTGTGGCCCTCAGTGCCAGAGCCATGCTTTCAAGGCAGGGAAGCGGCCTGCAAGCTGAGTGGGAGTGGGGGAGGGGAGGGAGACAGCTGAAGCCGAGTCCAGAAGGGCGGCGATGGAAGAGCTGCAGCTGGGTCAGAGCCTGGAGGGAGGGCGGGGCCTTCACTGAGGACCCCCCCGCCCCCCGAGGCCAGCCCTAGGCCCCGGCGGTCGCGCATGCGCCCTTGGCCTGTGCGGTGTGTGGGGGGTTGAACCCAAGCCCGCAGGGCTCCCGGAGCGGCCAGAGAAAGAAGGGCCCATGGAGAGGTAGGCGAGGTGGGCAGGGGGCGCCACCTTACTCTCCTCAGCTCCCTGAGGGAGAGAGAGAGAGACAGAGACAGAGAGAGAGATCCCTGACCTCTGAGTCTCTGCCTCCATCGCTGGCTGGTGCCAACTCACGCGCCATCCCACTTCCAGCCATCACCCCCACGCCTGCCCCGGGGCCAGCCCCACCACAGAGAGGCCGGTTGGTTCCTGCTCACCTCTGTGCCGTCCCTTCCCGACCTGACCCCAGTGCAGGGGATAAGCTTCAGACAAGTCTTTCCATGTCCCTCTGCATGACAATAGACTTCCTCCCCTCTCCCATTCCACAGGCCCACCCACCCGGGACATCCACCTTTGTCATTAGCTCAGGAGAGGATGCAAGATGAGAATCTCTGCTATTGTGTGGGGAGACTCAGTTTCCCGGGTTTCCCCCATGGACACATGTTCTTCAGCTGGGTCTGATTTTCTCCAGACAAGCTGTCTTGGGAAGGATTTGGCCAGCCCTAAGCACCTGAAGGGAAAGGGCGGAGGGGGGTTCTCTCTCTGCCCCCGACAGCCCCGAGCTGGGTCGGTCCCTCAGACCTGGCCAGGGGCAGCCCATCCCCCGGCGCCCTTCCCCGGGGCATCCAAGGGCAGGCTCGTTGCCAGCCCCACCACGCTCGCCACTGCCCGACCATCGTCCTCCCTCGGGGGGCCTGGGCAGGACAGGGACCCGGGTGTGGGAGGCCTCCAGATCTCAGGCCTGGCACACCGTTTAGCAGGCTGCTTCCTCCTCTGACGGGGGCCCAGCACACGCCCCAGGAGACTTGGCAGCCGCCCCCAGGGCTCTAGCCTCTGGAACTCGTCCCCTTGGAAGGGGCCTGGCCCAGGTGCCAGGTTCGGCTGGTCGGCCAGCCTCCTTTGGAGAAAGCAGGCAAGCCGAGCCAGGCTTGCAGTGGCCCTGGCGTGACACCTGCCACCTCAGGCAGAGGGCTTCCCGCGTGCCCTCATGGCGGGTTTCTCCCCGGAGCCGTGGCCTGGGCACTAGGAAGGCCCAGCCTCCTTGACTCCCGGGAGGAGGGGCTAGCCCACTTGCGCCCTGGCCCCCAAACCCTCTGGTGCCATCTGCCTGTCTCGGCACTTCTGACTCCACAGAGCCTTTCCTACATCTGGGCTGCCTGCCGTGGCAAAGTGCAGGCGTGGGGTGAGGCCATGGCTTTGTCTTTCCAGGAAAAAATGAGCCCCTGGCCGAAGCAGCAGGCCCAGGCAGAGCCTTGAGCTTGAAGCCCAGTAGGTCTGTGGCCCTCAGGGCCAGAGCCATGCTTTCAAGGCAGGGAAGCGGCCTGCAAGCTGAGTGGGAGTGGGGGAGGGGAGGGAGACAGCTGAAGCCGAGTCCAGAAGGGCGGCGATGGAAGAGCTGCAGCTGGGTCAGAGCCTGGAGGGAGGGCGGGGCCTTCACTGAGGACCCCCCCGCCCCCCGAGGCCAGCCCTAGGCCCCGGCGGTCGCGCATGCGCCCTTGGCCTGTGCGGTGTGTGGGGGGTTGAACCCAAGCCCGCAGGGCTCCCGGAGCGGCCAGAGAAAGAAGGGCCCATGGAGAGGTAGGCGAGGTGGGCAGGGGGCGCCACCTTACTCTCCTCAGCTCCCTGAGGGAGAGAGAGAGAGACAGAGACAGAGAGAGAGATCCCTGACCTCTGAGTCTCTGCCTCCACCGCTGGCTGGTGCCAACTCACGCGCCATCCCACTTCCAGCCATCACCCCCACGCCTGCCCCGGGGCCAGCCCCACCACAGAGAGGCCGGTTGGTTCCTGCTCACCTCTGTGCCGTCCCTTCCCGACCTGACCCCAGTGCAGGGGATAAGCTTCAGACAAGTCTTTCCATGTCCCTCTGCATGACAATAGACTTCCTCCCCTCTCCCATTCCACAGGCCCACCCACCCGGGACATCCACCTTTGTCATTAGCTCAGGAGAGGATGCAAGATGAGAATCTCTGCTATTGTGTGGGGAGACTCAGTTTCCCGGGTTTCCCCCATGGACACATGTTCTTCAGCTGGGTCTGATTTTCTCCAGACAAGCTGTCTTGGGAAGGATTTGGCCAGCCCTAAGCACCTGAAGGGAAAGGGCGGAGGGGGGTTCTCTCTCTGCCCCCGACAGCCCCGAGCTGGGTCGGTCCCTCAGACCTGGCCAGGGGCAGCCCATCCCCCGGCGCCCTTCCCCGGGGCATCCAAGGGCAGGCTCGTTGCCAGCCCCACCACGCTCGCCACTGCCCGACCATCGTCCTCCCTCGGGGGGCCTGGGCAGGACAGGGACCCGGGTGTGGGAGGCCTCCAGATCTCAGGCCTGGCACACCGTTTAGCAGGCTGCTTCCTCCTCTGACGGGGGCCCAGCACACGCCCCAGGAGACTTGGCAGCCGCCCCCAGGGCTCTAGCCTCTGGAACTCGTCCCCTTGGAAGGGGCCTGGCCCAGGTGCCAGGTTCGGTTGGTCGGCCAGCCTCCTTTGGAGAAAGCAGGCAAGCCGAGCCAGGCTTGCAGTGGCCCTGGCGTGACACCTGCCAACTCAGGCAGAGGGCTTCCCGCGTGCCCTCATGGCGGGTTTCTCCCCGGAGCCGTGGCCTGGGCACTAGGAAGGCCCGGCCTCCTTGACTCCCGGGAGGAGGGGCTAGCCCAGTTGCGCCCTGGCCCCCAAACCCTCTGGTGCCATCTGCCTGTCTCGGCACTTCTGACTCCACAGAGCCTTTCCTACATCTGGGCTGCCTGCCGTGGCAAAGTGCAGGCGTGGGGTGAGGCCATGGCTTTGTCTTTCCAGGAAAAAATGAGCCCCTGGCCGAAGCAGCAGGCCCAGGCAGAGCCTTGAGCTTGAAGCCCAGTAGGTCTGTGGCCCTCAGGGCCAGAGCCATGCTCTCAAGGCAGGGAAGCGGCCTGCAAGCTGAGTGGGAGTGGGGGAGGGGAGGGAGACAGCTGAAGCCGAGTCCAGAAGGGCGGCGATGGAAGAGCTGCAGCTGGGTCAGAGCCTGGAGGGAGGACGGGGCCTTCACTGAGGAACCCCCCGCCCCCCGAGGCCAGCCCTAGGCCCCGGCGGTCGCGCATGCGCCCTTGGCCTGTGCGGTGTGTGGGGGGTTGAACCCAAGCCCGCAGGGCTCCCGGAGCGGCCAGAGAATGAAGGGCCCATGGAGAGGTAGGCGAGGTGGGCAGGGGGCGCCACCTTACTCTCCTCAGCTCCCTGAGGGAGAGAGAGAGAGACAGAGACAGAGAGAGAGATCCCTGACCTCTGAGTCTCTGCCTCCACCGCTGGCTGGTGCCAACTCACGCGCCATCCCACTTCCAGCCATCACCCCCACGCCTGCCCCGGGGCCAGCCCCACCACAGAGAGGCCGGTTGGTTCCTGCTCACCTCTGTGCCGTCCCTTCCCGACCTGACCCCAGTGCAGGGGATAAGCTTCAGACAAGTCTTTCCATGTCCCTCTGCATGACAATAGACTTCCTCCCCTCTCCCATTCCACAGGCCCACCCACCCGGGACATCCACCTTTGTCATTAGCTCAGGAGAGGATGCAAGATGAGAATCTCTGCTATTGTGTGGGGAGACTCAGTTTCCCGGGTTTCCCCCATGGACACATGTTCTTCAGCTGGGTCTGATTTTCTCCAGACAAGCTGTCTTGGGAAGGATTTGGCCAGCCCTAAGAACCTGAAGGGAAAGGGCGGAGGGGGGTTCTCTCTCTGCCCCCGACAGCCCCGAGCTGGGTCGGTCCCTCAGACCTGGCCAGGGGCAGCCCATCACCCGGCGCCCTTCCCCGGGGCATCCAAGGGCAGGCTTGGCGCCAGCCCCACCCCGCTCGCCACTGCCCGACCATCGTCCTCCCTCGGGGGGCCTGGGCAGGACAGGGACCCGGCTGTGGGAGGCCTCCAGATCTCAGGCCTGGCACACCGTTTAGCAGGCTGCTTCCTCCTCTGACGGGGGCCCAGCACACGCCCCAGGAGACTTGGCAGCCGCCCCCAGGGCTCTAGCCTCTGGAACTCGTCCCCTTGGAAGGGGCCTGGCCCAGGTGCCAGGTTCGGCTGGTCGGCCAGCCTCCTTTGGAGAAAGCAGGCAAGCCGAGCCAGGCTTGCAGTGGCCCTGGCGTGACACCTGCCACCTCAGGCAGAGGGCCTCCCGCGTGCCCTCCATGGCGGGTTTCTCCCCGGAGCCGTGGCCTGGGCACTAGGAAGGCCGGGCCTCCCCGACTCCCGGGAGGAGGGGCTAGCCCAGTTGCGCCCTGGCCCCCAAACCCTCTGGTGCCATCTGCCTGTCTCGGCACTTCTGACTCCACAGAGCCTTTCCTACATCTGGGCTGCCTGCCGTGGCAAAGCGCAGGCGTGGGGTGAGGCCATGGCTTTGTCTTTCCAGGAAAAAATGAGCCCCTGGCCGAAGCAGCAGGCCCAGGCAGAGCCTTGAGCTTGAAGCCCAGTAGGTCTGTGGCCCTCAGGGCCAGAGCCATGCTTTCAAGGCAGGGAAGCGGCCTGCAAGCTGAGTGGGAGTGGGGGAGGGGAGGGAGACAGCTGAAGCCGAGTCCAGAAGGGCGGCGATGGAAGAGCTGCAGCTGGGTCAGAGCCTGGAGGGAGGGCGGGGCCTTCACTGAGGACCCCCCCGCCCCCCGAGGCCAGCCCTAGGCCCCGGCGGTCGCGCATGCGCCCTTGGCCTGTGCGGTGTGTGGGGGGTTGAACCCAAGCCCGCAGGGCTCCCGGAGCGGCCAGAGAAAGAAGGGCCCATGGAGAGGTAGGCGAGGTGGGCAGGGGGCGCCACCTTACTCTCCTCAGCTCCCTGAGGGAGAGAGAGAGAGACAGAGACAGAGAGAGAGATCCCTGACCTCTGAGTCTCTGCCTCCACCGCTGGCTGGTGCCAACTCACGCGCCATCCCACTTCCAGCCATCACCCCCACGCCTGCCCCGGGGCCAGCCCCACCACAGAGAGGCCGGTTGGTTCCTGCTCACCTCTGTGCCGTCCCTTCCCGACCTGACCCCAGTGCAGGGGATAAGCTTCAGACAAGTCTTTCCATGTCCCTCTGCATGACAATAGACTTCCTCCCCTCTCCCATTCCACAGGCCCACCCACCCGGGACATCCACCTTTGTCATTAGCTCAGGAGAGGATGCAAGATGAGAATCTCTGCTATTGTGTGGGGAGACTCAGTTTCCCGGGTTTCCCCCATGGACACATGTTCTTCAGCTGGGTCTGATTTTCTCCAGACA
This sequence comes from Diceros bicornis minor, assembly GCF_020826845.1. Lineage (NCBI taxonomy): Eukaryota > Metazoa > Chordata > Mammalia > Perissodactyla > Rhinocerotidae > Diceros > Diceros bicornis. The sequence goes on from NW_026691538.1 coordinate 64,349, forward strand.
AGCTGTCTTGGGAAGGATTTGGCCAGCCCTAAGCACCTGAAGGGAAAGGGCGGAGGGGGGTTCTCTCTCTGCCCCCGACAGCCCCGAGCTGGGTCGGTCCCTCAGACCTGGCCAGGGGCAGCCCATCCCCCGGCGCCCTTCCCCGGGGCATCCAAGGGCAGGCTCGTTGCCAGCCCCACCCCGCTCGCCACTGCCCGACCATCGTCCTCCCTCGGGGGGCCTGGGCAGGACAGGGACCCGGGTGTGGGAGGCCTCCAGATCTCAGGCCTGGCACACCGTTTAGCAGGCTGCTTCCTCCTCTGACGGGGGCCCAGCACACGCCCCAGGAGACTTGGCAGCCGCCCCCAGGGCTCTAGCCTCTGGAACTCGTCCCCTTGGAAGGGGCCTGGCCCAGGTGCCAGGTTCGGCTGGTCGGCCAGCCTCCTTTGGAGAAAGCAGGCAAGCCGAGCCAGGCTTGCAGTGGCCCTGGCGTGACACCTGCCACCTCAGGCAGAGGGCTTCCCGCGTGCCCTCATGGCGGGTTTCTCCCCGGAGCCGTGGCCTGGGCACTAGAAAGGCCCAGCCTCCTTGACTCCCGGGAGGAGGGGCTAGCCCAGTTGCGCCCTGGCCCCCAAACCCTCTGGTGCCATCTGCCTGTCTCGGCACTTCTGACTCCACAGAGCCTTTCCTACATCTGGGCTGCCTGCCGTGGCAAAGTGCAGGCGTGGGGTGAGGCCATGGCTTTGTCTTTCCAGGAAAAAATGAGCCCCTGGCCGAAGCAGCAGGCCCAGGCAGAGCCTTGAGCTTGAAGCCTAGTAGGTCTGTGGCCCTCAGGGCCAGAGCCATGCTTTCAAGGCAGGGAAGCGGCCTGCAAGCTGAGTGGGATTGGGGGAGGGGAGGGAGACAGCTGAAACCGAGTCCAGAAGGGCGGCGATGGAAGAGCTGCAGCTGGGTCAGAGCCTGGAGGGAGGGCGGGGCCTTCACTGAGGACCCCCCCGCCCACCGAGGCCAGCCCTAGGCCCCGGGGGTCGCGCATGCGCCCTTGGCCTGTGCGGTGTGTGGGGGGTTGAACCCAAGCCCGCAGGGCTCCCGGAGCGGCCAGAGAAAGAAGGGCCCATGGAGAGGTAGGCGAGGTGGGCAGGGGGCGCCACCTTACTCTCCTCAGCTCCCTGAGGGAGAGAGAGAGAGACAGAGACAGAGAGAGAGATCCCTGACCTCTGAGTCTCTGCCTCCACCGCTGGCTGGTGCCAACTCACGCGCCATCCCACTTCCAGCCATCACCCCCACGCCTGCCCCGGGGCCAGCCCCACCACAGAGAGGCCGGTTGGTTCCTGCTCACCTCTGTGCCGTCCCTTCCCGACCTGACCCCAGTGCAGGGGATAAGCTTCAGACAAGTCTTTCCATGTCCCTCTGCATGACAATAGACTTCCTCCCCTCTCCCATTCCACAGGCCCACCCACCCGGGACATCCACCTTTGTCATTAGCTCAGGAGAGGATGCAAGATGAGAATCTCTGCTATTGTGTGGGGAGACTCAGTTTCCCGGGTTTCCCCCATGGACACATGTTCTTCAGCTGGGTCTGATTTTCTCCAGACAAGCTGTCTTGGGAAGGATTTGGCCAGCCCTAAGAACCTGAAGGGAAAGGGCGGAGGGGGGTTCTCTCTCTGCCCCCGACAGCCCCGAGCTGGGTCGGTCCCTCAGACCTGGCCAGGGGCAGCCCATCACCCGGCGCCCTTCCCCGGGGCATCCAAGGGCAGGCTTGGCGCCAGCCCCACCCCGCTCGCCACTGCCCGACCATCGTCCTCCCTCGGGGGGCCTGGGCAGGACAGGGACCCGGCTGTGGGAGGCCTCCAGATCTCAGGCCTGGCACACCGTTTAGCAGGCTGCTTCCTCCTCTGACGGGGGCCCAGCACACGCCCCAGGAGACTTGGCAGCCGCCCCCAGGGCTCTAGCCTCTGGAACTCGTCCCCTTGGAAGGGGCCTGGCCCAGGTGCCAGGTTCGGCTGGTCGGCCAGCCTCCTTTGGAGAAAGCAGGCAAGCCGAGCCAGGCTTGCAGTGGCCCTGGCGTGACACCTGCCACCTCAGGCAGAGGGCCTCCCGCGTGCCCTCCATGGCGGGTTTCTCCCCGGAGCCGTGGCCTGGGCACTAGGAAGGCCGGGCCTCCCCGACTCCCGGGAGGAGGGGCTAGCCCAGTTGCGCCCTGGCCCCCAAACCCTCTGGTGCCATCTGCCTGTCTCGGCACTTCTGACTCCACAGAGCCTTTCCTACATCTGGGCTGCCTGCCGTGGCAAAGTGCAGGCGTGGGGTGAGGCCATGGCTTTGTCTTTCCAGGAAAAAATGAGCCCCTGGCCGAAGCAGCAGGCCCAGGCAGAGCCTTGAGCTTGAAGCCCAGTAGGTCTGTGGCCCTCAGGGCCAGAGCCATGCTTTCAAGGCAGGGAAGCGGCCTGCAAGCTGAGTGGGAGTGGGGGAGGGGAGGGAGACAGCTGAAGCCGAGTCCAGAAGGGCGGCGATGGAAGAGCTGCAGCTGGGTCAGATCCTGGAGGGAGGGCGGGGCCTTCACTGAGGACCCCCCAGCCCCCCGAGGCCAGCCCTAGGCCCCGGCGGTCGCGCATGCGCCCTTGGCCTGTGCGGTGTGTGGGGGGTTGAACCCAAGCCCGCAGGGCTCCCGGAGCGGCCAGAGAAAGAAGGGCCCATGGAGAGGTAGGCGAGGTGGGCAGGGGGCGCCACCTTACTCTCCTCAGCTCCCTGAGGGAGAGAGAGAGAGACAGAGACAGAGAGAGAGATCCCTGACCTCTGAGTCTCTGCCTCCACCGCTGGCTGGTGCCAACTCACGCGCCATCCCACTTCCAGCCATCACCCCCACGCCTGCCCCGGGGCCAGCCCCACCACAGAGAGGCCGGTTGGTTCCTGCTCACCTCTGTGCCGTCCCTTCCCGACCTGACCCCAGTGCAGGGGATAAGCTTCAGACAAGTCTTTCCATGTCCCTCTGCATGACAATAGACTTCCTCCCCTCTCCCATTCCACAGGCCCACCCACCCGGGACATCCACCTTTGTCATTAGCTCAGGAGAGGATGCAAGATGAGAATCTCTGCTATTGTGTGGGGAGACTCAGTTTCCCGGGTTTCCCCCATGGACACATGTTCTTCAGCTGGGTCTGATTTTCTCCAGACAAGCTGTCTTGGGAAGGATTTGGCCAGCCCTAAGCACCTGAAGGGAAAGGGCGGAGGGGGGTTCTCTCTCTGCCCCCGACAGCCCCGAGCTGGGTCGGTCCCTCAGACCTGGCCAGGGGCAGCCCATCCCCCGGCGCCCTTCCCCGGGGCATCCAAGGGCAGGCTCGTTGCCAGCCCCACCACGCTCGCCACTGCCCGACCATCGTCCTCCCTCGGGGGGCCTGGGCAGGACAGGGACCCGGGTGTGGGAGGCCTCCAGATCTCAGGCCTGGCACACCGTTTAGCAGGCTGCTTCCTCCTCTGACGGGGGCCCAGCACACGCCCCAGGAGACTTGGCAGCCGCCCCCAGGGCTCTAGCCTCTGGAACTCGTCCCCTTGGAAGGGGCCTGGCCCAGGTGCCAGGTTCGGCTGGTCGGCCAGCCTCCTTTGGAGAAAGCAGGCAAGCCGAGCCAGGCTTGCAGTGGCCCTGGCGTGACACCTGCCACCTCAGGCAGAGGGCCTCCCGCGTGCCCTCCATGGCGGGTTTCTCCCCGGAGCCGTGGCCTGGGCACTAGGAAGGCCGGGCCTCCCCGACTCCCGGGAGGAGGGGCTAGCCCAGTTGCGCCCTGGCCCCCAAACCCTCTGGTGCCATCTGCCTGTCTCGGCACTTCTGACTCCACAGAGCCTTTCCTACATCTGGGCTGCCTGCCGTGGCAAAGTGCAGGCGTGGGGTGAGGCCATGGCTTTGTCTTTCCAGGAAAAAATGAGCCCCTGGCCGAAGCAGCAGGCCCAGGCAGAGCCTTGAGCTTGAAGCCCAGTAGGTCTGTGGCCCTCAGGGCCAGAGCCATGCTTTCAAGGCAGGGAAGCGGCCTGCAAGCTGAGTGGGAGTGGGGGAGGGGAGGGAGACAGCTGAAGCCGAGTCCAGAAGGGCGGCGATGGAAGAGCTGCAGCTGGGTCAGAGCCTGGAGGGAGGGCGGGGCCTTCACTGAGGACCCCCCCGCCCCCCGAGGCCAGCCCTAGGCCCCGGCGGTCGCGCATGCGCCCTTGGCCTGTGCGGTGTGTGGGGGGTTGAACCCAAGCCCGCAGGGCTCCCGGAGCGGCCAGAGAAAGAAGGGCCCATGGAGAGGTAGGCGAGGTGGGCAGGGGGCGCCACCTTACTCTCCTCAGCTCCCTGAGGGAGAGAGAGAGAGACAGAGACAGAGAGAGAGATCCCTGACCTCTGAGTCTCTGCCTCCACCGCTGGCTGGTGCCAACTCACGCGCCATCCCACTTCCAGCCATCACCCCCACGCCTGCCCCGGGGCCAGCCCCACCACAGAGAGGCCGGTTGGTTCCTGCTCACCTCTGTGCCGTCCCTTCCCGACCTGACCCCAGTGCAGGGGATAAGCTTCAGACAAGTCTTTCCATGTCCCTCTGCATGACAATAGACTTCCTCCCCTCTCCCATTCCACAGGCCCACCCACCCGGGACATCCACCTTTGTCATTAGCTCAGGAGAGGATGCAAGATGAGAATCTCTGCTATTGTGTGGGGAGACTCAGTTTCCCGGGTTTCCCCCATGGACACATGTTCTTCAGCTGGGTCTGATTTTCTCCAGACAAGCTGTCTTGGGAAGGATTTGGCCAGCCCTAAGCACCTGAAGGGAAAGGGCGGAGGGGGGTTCTCTCTCTGCCCCCGACAGCCCCGAGCTGGGTCGGTCCCTCAGACCTGGCCAGGGGCAGCCCATCCCCCGGCGCCCTTCCCCGGGGCATCCAAGGGCAGGCTCGTTGCCAGCCCCACCACGCTCGCCACTGCCCGACCATCGTCCTCCCTCGGGGGGCCTGGGCAGGACAGGGACCCGGGTGTGGGAGGCCTCCAGATCTCAGGCCTGGCACACCGTTTAGCAGGCTGCTTCCTCCTCTGACGGGGGCCCAGCACACGCCCCAGGAGACTTGGCAGCCGCCCCCAGGGCTCTAGCCTCTGGAACTCGTCCCCTTGGAAGGGGCCTGGCCCAGGTGCCAGGTTCGGCTGGTCGGCCAGCCTCCTTTGGAGAAAGCAGGCAAGCCGAGCCAGGCTTGCAGTGGCCCTGGCGTGACACCTGCCACCTCAGGCAGAGGGCTTCCCGCGTGCCCTCATGGCGGGTTTCTCCCCGGAGCCGTGGCCTGGGCACTAGGAAGGCCCAGCCTCCTTGACTCCCGGGAGGAGGGGCTAGCCCAGTTGCGCCCTGGCCCCCAAACCCTCTGGTGCCATCTGCCTGTCTCGGCACTTCTGACTCCACAGAGCCTTTCCTACATCTGGGCTGCCTGCCGTGGCAAAGTGCAGGCGTGGGGTGAGGCCATGGCTTTGTCTTTCCAGGAAAAAATGAGCCCCTGGCCGAAGCAGCAGGCCCAGGCAGAGCCTTGAGCTTGAAGCCTAGTAGGTCTGTGGCCCTCAGGGCCAGAGCCATGCTTTCAAGGCAGGGAAGCGGCCTGCAAGCTGAGTGGGATTGGGGGAGGGGAGGGAGACAGCTGAAGCCGAGTCCAGAAGGGCGGCGATGGAAGAGCTGCAGCTGGGTCAGAGCCTGGAGGGAGGGCGGGGTCTTCACTGAGGACCCCCCCGCCCACCGAGGCCAGCCCTAGGCCCTGGGGGTCGCGCATGCGCCCTTGGCCTGTGCGGTGTGTGGGGGGTTGAACCCAAGCCCGCAGGGCTCCCGGAGCGGCCAGAGAAAGAAGGGCCCATGGAGAGGTAGGCGAGGTGGGCAGGGGGCGCCACCTTACTCTCCTCAGCTCCCTGAGGGAGAGAGAGAGAGACAGAGACAGAGAGAGAGATCCCTGACCTCTGAGTCTCTGCCTCCACCGCTGGCTGGTGCCAACTCACGCGCCATCCCACTTCCAGCCATCACCCCCACGCCTGCCCCGGGGCCAGCCCCACCACAGAGAGGCCGGTTGGTTCCTGCTCACCTCTGTGCCGTCCCTTCCCGACCTGACCCCAGTGCAGGGGATAAGCTTCAGACAAGTCTTTCCATGTCCCTCTGCATGACAATAGACTTCCTCCCCTCTCCCATTCCACAGGCCCACCCCCCCAGCACATCCACCTTTGTCATTAGCTCAGGAGAGGATGCAAGATGAGAATCTCTGCTATTGTGTGGGGAGACTCAGTTTCCCGGGTTTCCCCCATGGACACATGTTCTTCAGCTGGGTCTGATTTTCTCCAGACAAGCTGTCTTGGGAAGGATTTGGCCAGCCCTAAGAACCTGAAGGGAAAGGGCGGAGGGGGGTTCTCTCTCTGCCCCCGACAGCCCCGAGCTGGGTCGGTCCCTCAGACCTGGCCAGGGGCAGCCCATCCCCCGGCGCCCTTCCCCGGGGCATCCAAGGGCAGGCTTGGCGCCAGCCCCACCCCGCTCGCCACTTCCCGACCATCGTCCTCCCTCGGGGGGCCTGGGCAGGACAGGGACCCGGCTGTGGGAGGCCTCCAGATCTCAGGCCTGGCACACCGTTTAGCAGGCTGCTTCCTCCTCTGACGGGGGCCCAGCACACGCCCCAGGAGACTTGGCAGCCGCCCCCAGGGCTCTAGCCTCTGGAACTCGTCCCCTTGGAAGGGGCCTGGCCCAGGTGCCAGGTTCGGCTGGTCGGCCAGCCTCCTTTGGAGAAAGCAGGCAAGCCGAGCCAGGCTTGCAGTGGCCCTGGCGTGACACCTGCCACCTCAGGCAGAGGGCTTCCCGCGTGCCCTCATGGCGGGTTTCTCCCCGGAGCCGTGGCCTGGGCACTAGGAAGGCCCAGCCTCCTTGACTCCCGCGAGGAGGGGCTAGCCCAGTTGCGCCCTGGCCCCCAAACCCTCTGGTGCCATCTGCCTGTCTCGGCACTTCTGACTCCACAGAGCCTTTCCTACATCTGGGCTGCCTGCCGTGGCAAAGTGCAGGCGTGGGGTGAGGCCATGGCTTTGTCTTTCCAGGAAAAAATGAGCCCCTGGCCGAAGCAGCAGGCCCAGGCAGAGCCTTGAGCTTGAAGCCTAGTAGGTCTGTGGCCCTCAGGGCCAGAGCCATGCTTTCAAGGCAGGGAAGCGGCCTGCAAGCTGAGTGGGATTGGGGGAGGGGAGGGAGACAGCTGAAGCCGAGTCCAGAAGGGCGGCGATGGAAGAGCTGCAGCTGGGTCAGAGCCTGGAGGGAGGGCGGGGCCTTCACTGAGGACCCCCCCGCCCACCGAGGCCAGCCCTAGGCCCCGGGGGTCGCGCATGCGCCCTTGGCCTGTGCGGTGTGTGGGGGGTTGAACCCAAGCCCGCAGGGCTCCCGGAGCGGCCAGAGAAAGAAGGGCCCATGGAGAGGTAGGCGAGGTGGGCAGGGGGCGCCACCTTACTCTCCTCAGCTCCCTGAGGGAGAGAGAGAGAGACAGAGACAGAGAGAGAGATCCCTGACCTCTGAGTCTCTGCCTCCACCGCTGGCTGGTGCCAACTCACGCGCCATCCCACTTCCAGCCATCACCCCCACGCCTGCCCCGGGGCCAGCCCCACCACAGAGAGGCCGGTTGGTTCCTGCTCACCTCTGTGCCGTCCCTTCCCGACCTGACCCCAGTGCAGGGGATAAGCTTCAGACAAGTCTTTCCATGTCCCTCTGCATGACAATAGACTTCCTCCCCTCTCCCATTCCACAGGCCCACCCCCCCAGCACATCCACCTTTGTCATTAGCTCAGGAGAGGATGCAAGATGAGAATCTCTGCTATTGTGTGGGGAGACTCAGTTTCCCGGGTTACCCCCATGGACACATGTTCTTCAGCTGGGTCTGATTTTCTCCAGACAAGCTGTCTTGGGAAGGATTTGGCCAGCCCTAAGAACCTGAAGGGAAAGGGCGGAGGGGGGTTCTCTCTCTGCCCCCGACAGCCCCGAGCTGGGTCGGTCCCTCAGACCTGTCCAGGGGCAGCCCATCCCCCGGCGCCCTTCCCCGGGGCATCCAAGGGCAGGCTCGGCGCCAGCCCCACCCCGCTCGCCACTGCCCGACCATCGTCCTCCCTCGGGGGGCCTGGGCAGGACAGGGACCCGGCTGTGGGAGGCCTCCAGATCTCAGGCCTGGCACACCGTTTAGCAGGCTGCTTCCTCCTCTGACGGGGGCCCAGCACACGCCCCAGGAGACTTGGCAGCCGCCCCCAGGGCTCTAGCCTCTGGAACTCGTCCCCTTGGAAGGGGCCTGGCCCAGGTGCCAGGTTCGGCTGGTCGGCCAGCCTCCTTTGGAGAAAGCAGGCAAGCCGAGCCAGGCTTGCAGTGGCCCTGGCGTGACACCTGCCACCTCAGGCAGAGGGCCTCCCGCGTGCCCTCCATGGCGGGTTTCTCCCCGGAGCCGTGGCCTGGGCACTAGGAAGGCCGGGCCTCCCCGACTCCCGGGAGGAGGGGCTAGCCCAGTTGCGCCCTGGCCCCCAAACCCTCTGGTGCCATCTGCCTGTCTCGGCACTTCTGACTCCACAGAGCCTTTCCTACATCTGGGCTGCCTGCCGTGGCAAAGTGCAGGCGTGGGGTGAGGCCATGGCTTTGTCTTTCCAGGAAAAAATGAGCCCCTGGCCGAAGCAGCAGGCCCAGGCAGAGCCTTGAGCTTGAAGCCCAGTAGGTCTGTGGCCCTCAGTGCCAGAGCCATGCTTTCAAGGCAGGGAAGCGGCCTGCAAGCTGAGTGGGAGTGGGGGAGGGGAGGGAGACAGCTGAAGCCGAGTCCAGAAGGGCGGCGATGGAAGAGCTGCAGCTGGGTCAGAGCCTGGAGGGAGGGCGGGGCCTTCACTGAGGACCCCCCCGCCCCCCGAGGCCAGCCCTAGGCCCCGGCGGTCGCGCATGCGCCCTTGGCCTGTGCGGTGTGTGGGGGGTTGAACCCAAGCCCGCAGGGCTCCCGGAGCGGCCAGAGAAAGAAGGGCCCATGGAGAGGTAGGCGAGGTGGGCAGGGGTGCCACCTTACTCTCCTCAGCTCCCTGAGGGAGAGAGAGAGAGACAGAGGCAGAGAGAGAGATCCCTGACCTCTGAGTCTCTGCCTCCACCGCTGGCTGGTGCCAACTCACGCGCCATCCCACTTCCAGCCATCACCCCCACGCCTGCCCCGGGGCCAGCCCCACCACAGAGAGGCCGGTTGGTTCCTGCTCACCTCTGTGCCGTCCCTTCCCGACCTGACCCCAGTGCAGGGGATAAGCTTCAGACAAGTCTTTCCATGTCCCTCTGCATGACAATAGACTTCCTCCCCTCTCCCATTCCACAGGCCCACCCACCCGGGACATCCACCTTTGTCATTAGCTCAGGAGAGGATGCAAGATGAGAATCTCTGCTATTGTGTGGGGAGACTCAGTTTCCCGGGTTTCCCCCATGGACACATGTTCTTCAGCTGGGTCTGATTTTCTCCAGACAAGCTGTCTTGGGAAGGATTTGGCCAGCCCTAAGCACCTGAAGGGAAAGGGCGGAGGGGGGTTCTCTCTCTGCCCCCGACAGCCCCGAGCTGGGTCGGTCCCTCAGACCTGGCCAGGGGCAGCCCATCCCCCGGCGCCCTTCCCCGGGGCATCCAAGGGCAGGCTCGTTGCCAGCCCCACCCCGCTCGCCACTGCCCGACCATCGTCCTCCCTCGGGGGGCCTGGGCAGGACAGGGACCCGGGTGTGGGAGGCCTCCAGATCTCAGGCCTGGCACACCGTTTAGCAGGCTGCTTCCTCCTCTGACGGGGGCCCAGCACACGCCCCAGGAGACTTGGCAGCCGCCCCCAGGGCTCTAGCCTCTGGAACTCGTCCCCTTGGAAGGGGCCTGGCCCAGGTGCCAGGTTCGGCTGGTCGGCCAGCCTCCTTTGGAGAAAGCAGGCAAGCCGAGCCAGGCTTGCAGTGGCCCTGGCGTGACACCTGCCAACTCAGGCAGAGGGCTTCCCGCGTGCCCTCATGGCGGGTTTCTCCCCGGAGCCGTGGCCTGGGCACTAGGAAGGCCCAGCCTCCTTGACTCCCGGGAGGAGGGGCTAGCCCAGTTGCGCCCTGGCCCCCAAACCCTCTGGTGCCATCTGCCTGTCTCGGCACTTCTGACTCCACAGAGCCTTTCCTACATCTGGGCTGCCTGCCGTGGCAAAGTGCAGGCGTGGGGTGAGGCCATGGCTTTGTCTTTCCAGGAAAAAATGAGCCCCTGGCCGAAGCAGCAGGCCCAGGCAGAGCCTTGAGCTTGAAGCCTAGTAGGTCTGTGGCCCTCAGGGCCAGAGCCATGCTTTCAAGGCAGGGAAGCGGCCTGCAAGCTGAGTGGGATTGGGGGAGGGGAGGGAGACAGCTGAAGCCGAGTCCAGAAGGGCGGCGATGGAAGAGCTGCAGCTGGGTCAGAGCCTGGAGGGAGGGCGGGGCCTTCACTGAGGACCCCCCCGCCCACCGAGGCCAGCCCTAGTCCCCGGGGGTCGCGCATGCGCCCTTGGCCTGTGCGGTGTGTGGGGGGTTGAACCCAAGCCCGCAGGGCTCCCGGAGCGGCCAGAGAAAGAAGGGCCCATGGAGAGGTAGGCGAGGTGGGCAGGGGGCGCCACCTTACTCTCCTCAGCTCCCTGAGGGAGAGAGAGAGAGACAGAGACAGAGAGAGAGATCCCTGACCTCTGAGTCTCTGCCTCCACCGCTGGCTGGTGCCAACTCACGCGCCATCCCACTTCCAGCCATCACCCCCACGCCTGCCCCGGGGCCAGCCCCACCACAGAGAGGCCGGTTGGTTCCTGCTCACCTCTGTGCCGTCCCTTCCCGACCTGACCCCAGTGCAGGGGATAAGCTTCAGACAAGTCTTTCCATGTCCCTCTGCATGACAATAGACTTCCTCCCCTCTCCCATTCCACAGGCCCACCCACCCGGGACATCCACCTTTGTCATTAGCTCAGGAGAGGATGCAAGATGAGAATCTCTGCTATTGTGTGGGGAGACTCAGTTTCCCGGGTTTCCCCCATGGACACATGTTCTTCAGCTGGGTCTGATTTTCTCCAGACAAGCTGTCTTGGGAAGGATTTGGCCAGCCCTAAGAACCTGAAGGGAAAGGGCGGAGGGGGGTTCTCTCTCTGCCCCCGACAGCCCCGAGCTGGGTCGGTCCCTCAGACCTGGCCAGGGGCAGCCCATCCCCCGGCGCCCTTCCCCGGGGCATCCAAGGGCAGGCTTGACGCCAGCCCCACCCCGCTCGCCACTTCCCGACCATCGTCCTCCCTCGGGGGGCCTGGGCAGGACAGGGACCCGGCTGTGGGAGGCCTCCAGATCTCAGGCCTGGCACACCGTTTAGCAGGCTGCTTCCTCCTCTGACGGGGGCCCAGCACACGCCCCAGGAGACTTGGCAGCCGCCCCCAGGGCTCTAGCCTCTGGAACTCGTCCCCTTGGAAGGGGCCTGGCCCAGGTGCCAGGTTCGGCTGGTCGGCCAGCCTCCTTTGGAGAAAGCAGGCAAGCCGAGCCAGGCTTGCAGTGGCCCTGGCGTGACACCTGCCACCTCAGGCAGAGGGCCTCCCGCGTGCCCTCCATGGCGGGTTTCTCCCCGGAGCCGTGGCCTGGGCACTAGGAAGGCCGGGCCTCCCCGACTCCCGGGAGGAGGGGCTAGCCCAGTTGCGCCCTGGCCCCCAAACCCTCTGGTGCCATCTGCCTGTCTCGGCACTTCTGACTCCACAGAGCCTTTCCTACATCTGGGCTGCCTGCCGTGGCAAAGTGCAGGCGTGGGGTGAGGCCATGGCTTTGTCTTTCCAGGAAAAAATGAGCCCCTGGCCGAAGCAGCAGGCCCAGGCAGAGCCTTGAGCTTGAAGCCCAGTAGGTCTGTGGCCCTCAGGGCCAGAGCCATGCTTTCAAGGCAGGGAAGCGGCCTGCAAGCTGAGTGGGAGTGGGGGAGGGGAGGGAGACAGCTGAAGCCGAGTCCAGAAGGGCGGCGATGGAAGAGCTGCAGCTGGGTCAGAGCCTGGAGGGAGGGCGGGGCCTTCACTGAGGACCCCCCCGCCCCCCGAGGCCAGCCCTAGGCCCCGGCGGTCGCGCATGCGCCCTTGGCCTGTGCGGTGTGTGGGGGGTTGAACCCAAGCCCGCAGGGCTCCCGGAGCGGCCAGAGAAAGAAGGGCCCATGGAGAGGTAGGCGAGGTGGGCAGGGGGCGCCACCTTACTCTCCTCAGCTCCCTGAGGGAGAGAGAGAGAGACAGAGACAGAGAGAGAGATCCCTGACCTCTGAGTCTCTGCCTCCACCGCTGGCTGGTGCCAACTCACGCGCCATCCCACTTCCAGCCATCACCCCCACGCCTGCCCCGGGGCCAGCCCCACCACAGAGAGGCCGGTTGGTTCCTGCTCACCTCTGTGCCGTCCCTTCCCGACCTGACCCCAGTGCAGGGGATAAGCTTCAGACAAGTCTTTCCATGTCCCTCTGCATGACAATAGACTTCCTCCCCTCTCCCATTCCACAGGCCCACCCACCCGGGACATCCACCTTTGTCATTAGCTCAGGAGAGGATGCAAGATGAGAATCTCTGCTATTGTGTGGGGAGACTCAGTTTCCCGGGTTACCCCCATGGACACATGTTCTTCAGCTGGGTCTGATTTTCTCCAGACAAGCTGTCTTGGGAAGGATTTGGCCAGCCCTAAGAACCTGAAGGGAAAGGGCGGAGGGGGGTTCTCTCTCTGCCCCCGACAGCCCCGAGCTGGGTCGGTCCCTCAGACCTGGCCAGGGGCAGCCCATCCCCCGGCGCCCTTCCCCGGGGCATCCAAGGGCAGGCTCGGCGCCAGCCCCACCCCGCTCGCCACTGCCCGACCATCGTCCTCCCTCGGGGGGCCTGGGCAGGACAGGGACCCGGGTGTGGGAGGCCTCCAGATCTCAGGCCTGGCACACCGTTTAGCAGGCTGCTTCCTCCTCTGACGGGGGGCCCAGCACACGCCCCAGGAGACTTGGCAGCCGCCCCCAGGGCTCTAGCCTCTGGAACTCGTCCCCTTGGAAGGGGCCTGGCCCAGGTGCCAGGTTCGGCTGGTCGGCCAGCCTCCTTTGGAGAAAGCAGGCAAGCCGAGCCAGGCTTGCAGTGGCCCTGGCGTGACACCTGCCACCTCAGGCAGAGGGCCTCCCGCGTGCCCTCCATGGCGGGTTTCTCCCCGGAGCCGTGGCCTGGGCACTAGGAAGGCCGGGCCTCCCCGACTCCCGGGAGGAGGGGCTAGCCCAGTTGCGCCCTGGCCCCCAAACCCTCTGGTGCCATCTGCCTGTCTCGGCACTTCTGACTCCACAGAGCCTTTCCTACATCTGGGCTGCCTGCCGTGGCAAAGTGCAGGCGTGGGGTGAGGCCATGGCTTTGTCTTTCCAGGAAAAAATGAGCCCCTGGCCGAAGCAGCAGGCCCAGGCAGAGCCTTGAGCTTGAAGCCCAGTAGGTCTGTGGCCCTCAGTGCCAGAGCCATGCTTTCAAGGCAGGGAAGCGGCCTGCAAGCTGAGTGGGAGTGGGGGAGGGGAGGGAGACAGCTGAAGCCGAGTCCAGAAGGGCGGCGATGGAAGAGCTGCAGCTGGGTCAGAGCCTGGAGGGAGGGCGGGGCCTTCACTGAGGACCCCCCCGCCCCCCGAGGCCAGCCCTAGGCCCCGGCGGTCGCGCATGCGCCCTTGGCCTGTGCGGTGTGTGGGGGGTTGAACCCAAGCCCGCAGGGCTCCCGGAGCGGCCAGAGAAAGAAGGGCCCATGGAGAGGTAGGCGAGGTGGGCAGGGGGCGCCACCTTACTCTCCTCAGCTCCCTGAGGGAGAGAGAGAGAGACAGAGACAGAGAGAGAGATCCCTGACCTCTGAGTCTCTGCCTCCACCGCTGGCTGGTGCCAACTCACGCGCCATCCCACTTCCAGCCATCACCCCCACGCCTGCCCCGGGGACAGCCCCACCACAGAGAGGCCGGTTGGTTCCTGCTCACCTCTGTGCCGTCCCTTCCCGACCTGACCCCAGTGCAGGGGATAAGCTTCAGACAAGTCTTTCCATGTCCCTCTGCATGACAATAGACTTCCTCCCCTCTCCCATTCCACAGGCCCACCCACCCGGGACATCCACCTTTGTCATTAGCTCAGGAGAGGATGCAAGATGAGAATCTCTGCTATTGTGTGGGGAGACTCAGTTTCCCGGGTTTCCCCCATGGACACATGTTCTTCAGCTGGGTCTGATTTTCTCCAGACAAGCTGTCTTGGGAAGGATTTGGCCAGCCCTAAGAACCTGAAGGGAAAGGGCGGAGGGGGGTTCTCTCTCTGCCCCCGACAGCCCCGAGCTGGGTCGGTCCCTCAGACCTGGCCAGGGGCAGCCCATCCCCCGGCGCCCTTCCCCGGGGCATCCAAGGGCAGGCTCGTTGCCAGCCCCACCCCGCTCGCCACTGCCCGACCATCGTCCTCCCTCGGGGGGCCTGGGCAGGACAGGGACCCGGCTGTGGGAGGCCTCCAGATCTCAGGCCTGGCACACCGTTTAGCAGGCTGCTTCCTCCTCTGACGGGGGCCCAGCACACGCCCCAGGAGACTTGGCAGCCGCCCCCAGGGCTCTAGCCTCTGGAACTCGTCCCCTTGGAAGGGGCCTGGCCCAGGTGCCAGGTTCGGTTGGTCGGCCAGCCTCCTTTGGAGAAAGCAGGCAAGCCGAGCCAGGCTTGCAGTGGCCCTGGCGTGACACCTGCCACCTCAGGCAGAGGGCTTCCCGCGTGCCCTCATGGCGGGTTTCTCCCCGGAGCCGTGGCCTGGGCACTAGGAAGGCCCGGCCTCCTTGACTCCCGGGAGGAGGGGCTAGCCCAGTTGCGCCCTGGCCCCCAAACCCTCTGGTGCCATCTGCCTGTCTCGGCACTTCTGACTCCACAGAGCCTTTCCTACATCTGGGCTGCCTGCCGTGGCAAAGTGCAGGCGTGGGGTGAGGCCATGGCTTTGTCTTTCCAGGAAAAAATGAGCCCCTGGCCGAAGCAGCAGGCCCAGGCAGAGCCTTGAGCTTGAAGCCCAGTAGGTCTGTGGCCCTCAGGGCCAGAGCCATGCTCTCAAGGCAGGGAAGCGGCCTGCAAGCTGAGTGGGAGTGGGGGAGGGGAGGGAGACAGCTGAAGCCGAGTCCAGAAGGGCGGCGATGGAAGAGCTGCAGCTGGGTCAGAGCCTGGAGGGAGGACGGGGCCTTCACTGAGGACCCCCCCGCCCCCCGAGGCCAGCCCTAGGCCCCGGCGGTCGCGCATGCGCCCTTGGCCTGTGCGGTGTGTGGGGGGTTGAACCCAAGCCCGCAGGGCTCCCGGAGCGGCCAGAGAAAGAAGGGCCCATGGAGAGGTAGGCGAGGTGGGCAGGGGGCGCCACCTTACTCTCCTCAGCTCCCTGAGGGAGAGAGAGAGAGACAGAGACAGAGAGAGAGATCCCTGACCTCTGAGTCTCTGCCTCCACCGCTGGCTGGTGCCAACTCACGCGCCATCCCACTTCCAGCCATCACCCCCACGCCTGCCCCGGGGCCAGCCCCACCACAGAGAGGCCGGTTGGTTCCTGCTCACCTCTGTGCCGTCCCTTCCCGACCTGACCCCAGTGCAGGGGATAAGCTTCAGACAAGTCTTTCCATGTCCCTCTGCATGACAATAGACTTCCTCCCCTCTCCCATTCCACAGGCCCACCCACCCGGGACATCCACCTTTGTCATTAGCTCAGGAGAGGATGCAAGATGAGAATCTCTGCTATTGTGTGGGGAGACTCAGTTTCCCGGGTTTCCCCCATGGACACATGTTCTTCAGCTGGGTCTGATTTTCTCCAGACAAGCTGTCTTGGGAAGGATTTGGCCAGCCCTAAGAACCTGAAGGGAAAGGGCGGAGGGGGGTTCTCTCTCTGCCCCCGACAGCCCCGAGCTGGGTCGGTCCCTCAGACCTGGCCAGGGGCAGCCCATCCCCCGGCGCCCTTCCCCTGGGCATCCAAGGGCAGGCTTGGCGCCAGCCCCACCCCCGCTCGCCACTGCCCGACCATCGTCCTCCCTCGGGGGGCCTGGGCAGGACAGGGACCCGGCTGTGGGAGGCCTCCAGATCTCAGGCCTGGCACACCGTTTAGCAGGCTGCTTCCTCCTCTGACGGGGGCCCAGCACACGCCCCAGGAGACTTGGCAGCCGCCCCCAGGGCTCTAGCCTCTGGAACTCGTCCCCTTGGAAGGGGCCTGGCCCAGGTGCCAGGTTCGGCTGGTCGGCCAGCCTCCTTTGGAGAAAGCAGGCAAGCCGAGCCAGGCTTGCAGTGGCCCTGGCGTGACACCTGCCACCTCAGGCAGAGGGCCTCCCGCGTGCCCTCCATGGCGGGTTTCTCCCCGGAGCCGTGGCCTGGGCACTAGGAAGGCCGGGCCTCCCCGACTCCCGGGAGGAGGGGCTAGCCCAGTTGCGCCCTGGCCCCCAAACCCTCTGGTGCCATCTGCCTGTCTCGGCACTTCTGACTCCACAGAGCCTTTCCTACATCTGGGCTGCCTGCCGTGGCAAAGCGCAGGCGTGGGGTGAGGCCATGGCTTTGTCTTTCCAGGAAAAAATGAGCCCCTGGCCGAAGCAGCAGGCCCAGGCAGAGCCTTGAGCTTGAAGCCCAGTAGGTCTGTGGCCCTCAGTGCCAGAGCCATGCTTTCAAGGCAGGGAAGCGGCCTGCAAGCTGAGTGGGAGTGGGGGAGGGGAGGGAGACAGCTGAAGCCGAGTCCAGAAGGGCGGCGATGGAAGAGCTGCAGCTGGGTCAGAGCCTGGAGGGAGGGCGGGGCCTTCACTGAGGACCCCCCCGCCCCCCGAG